>NC_143562.1:98411666-98582500 GCF_054136105.1 Typopeltis vanoorti
CAAAAAACAAAAACAATGATAACCTCAAAATCAGACATTAAATTCTTAAAGATACGAATTGGCAATAAACAAATTGAGAATGTAAAAAAGTTCACTTATCTAGGAAGCACATTAAATCAAGATGGTCGTTCAAAAACCGACAATAAATACTGAATTGCTAAGGCAACCGTGGCCCTACAAAAGTTAAAACCATTGTAGGGAGATAACAGAATAGCAATCACAACCAGACTAAGACTAATTGACACCTTGGTGAATTCTGTCCTCTTGTATGGTTGAGGCCTGGACTTTATTGAAGGAAGATCAGAGGAGACTCCTGTCTTTTGAAATGAAAACTTACAGAAGACTTTTGAGAATCCCCTATACCGCTCACGAAACCAACGAAAATGTCCGAAAACTGATTGATTCGTTAGATGGGAGAAAAAGGGAAAATATTCTGACAGTCATCAGAAGAAGACAAATGAAATGGTTCGGACATGTGGGGAGGGCTAATGGCATTCCAAAGCAAGCACTAGAAGGAATCATTCCGGTACCAAGGGTTAGGGACCGACCTCGATTAAAATGGACTGTTAACATCAAAAAATGGACAAATTCCTCCCTTTCTCAACTAACATCACGAACAACAGACCGAGATGACTGGAGGAGGCTAACCAAGACTATCACCTACCAGCCATGAATGACCCATCGGTCTATTTAGGACTACGGAAGAAGAAGAAGAATGCTCAGTAAAAGAAGCCTACAGCCAGTTGGATTGGAGCTGGTCTTAAAATTTCCATTAGTTTCATTGCACAATGGTGGTGCAAAAACTGATGTGTCTAACTGTCAACCGATCAGTATCTCTGGTGTGGGTGAAGATTTTAGAGAAGTTGGTACGAACTCTCATACAGAAATAGGTAGACAAACATACTATACTCTGCAAGGAACATCGGTTTACTAAAGGAAGGTCATGTTTTAGCAATTTGCTCATATTTTATAACAATGTTATGGCTGAGTTAGATAAAGGGAATGGATAAACTATGATAATTGGATTTTTCTAAGGCTATAGGATATATTTCTAAGGTTTTATATAGGATATATTTCTAAGGCTTTATATAGGATACCGCATGAAAGTCTGTTGCATAAACTGGAGATTATGGGATTGAAATATAAACTCTTGACTTGGATCAGGGGATGGTTGACAGATAGATATCAAAAAGTAGTATACAGTGGGTGTGAATCTGCTAGATTTAAAGTGACCAGTGGTGTGCTTCAGGGTTCAGTCCTTGGGCCATTATTATTCAATCTATATACATTAATGACATCAGGAAGGATCTAACATCAGATGTGCAGTTGTTTGCTGATGATGCAAAGATAGGCAGGGCAATCAGGGATGCTATTGATATTCAGCAATTACTAAATGAATAGATGGGAAATTTGGGCAAACGAAAATGGCTGCAATTTAATTTTAGTAAGTGTAAATTTATCACTTCGGCGTGATTAGAGTTCTAGTGACATATTATATTAGTGGGGTTATGCTACAAGAAACTGAGAAGGCAAGGGATCTTGAAGTATTGGTGGATAGGAATTTAAAGTTCAGAGGTCATATAGCAAAAGTTGCAAATACAACTCAGAGGATAACTGCAATGTTAAAGTGAACCTTGACATGTAAGGATAAGGAAGTCATTTTGACTCTTTATAAGGCTTTGATAAGACCATACCTGGATTCTTGTGTGCATATTTGGTCTCCCAGGTTCCAAGGGGATAAAAAAACTGTGGAAAGGGTGCAGAGAAGAGTTACAAAGATTATATCTGGATTATGGGATTAAGAAACTGGGAGAGTCATGCTGAATAGCATAGAAAATGAGTCCATGAGTGACGCTAGTGTGGACTTGAATGAAGTTAAGAGTGGTAAGATATATGGTGATTCTATGATTAAGAGTATGGAGAGCGGTATGCCTGAGGAGTGCTTGGCTGGTGGGACAATAGAAAGAGTGGCTTTAGCAATAAAGAGACGGGCATGAAGCAGACAAGATGATAGTTATGGTGGGTACAAATGACCTGAGTGGTGGTATAAATCGGGTAGCAAAAGATTTAAGAACATTGTTAGATATTGTGAAGAGGAAAAGTGTCATGGGAGGATAGTGTGTGTGTGCTGCCTCATTTTGACAATTACGAGTTAAGTAGACGAGTGATGATAATGAATGATATGATTGCAAGAATGTGCAAAAAAAGAGGTCTGGAATTTGTTGATGTTTGGAGTGTTTTGGAAGGAAAAAGACAGTTGTATGCTAGAGATGGGCTGCATCTGAACATGGAGGGACATAAGCGATTGAAAAAGTTACTGTTTTCTGAACAAATTGAAATAATTGGGCAGTGAAACTAATATTGAAAAGGTTGAGTGTAAGAGAGAGAAACTTTAGCACTGATTGTATATTTATTGATCCTTATTCACAGAATAAATTGCAGAAGAGAGGGGATAAAAATTGGCATGGGACTACTGAAATTAGTGACTTATATATCAGTTCTAAAGCCGGTACAAGAACTAGAGGGAATCTGCAATTTTTGTATACCATGCAAGAAGCATTCAAAATAAGAGAGAAGAATTTTTGGCATTAGTCAGTGCAATCTCACCAAAAGTTGTAGGCATTAGTGAAACTTGGCATTCAGTAGAAGATGTGGTCACTGGAATTGAATGTGATGGGTACAATATTTTCAGGTAGGATAGAGAAGATAGAACAGGGGGAGGAGTACTGTTGATGATAGCTGATCTGTTGCAGCCAAAGAAATTAGTATATCAAGATGATAGACACGTGAATGAGAGTTCATTTGAGGCCATCCCTATAACCAAACTACCTACATCAAAGTTACTGAGAATTCACACTTCGCATTATTGAACCATAACTGTCAGTCTTCTGTCCTCCTTCCTGTTGTTATTCAACACTAATCCCCCCCCCCATCCCTCCCAGCCTACATGAAATACATTAACAAAACATTACATATATACATTAAGCATCTCTGTAACGCAATTGGAAGAATGATGGTACATTTCAAAAGGCCTAAATTTGATTCTAGTCATGATGAGAAGAATCTTTATATGTTTATTTTTTTTTCAATTGAAGGTGAGTTAGCAATCTCATATGGTGGTAGTAGGGTTTTTTCCTCCTGGAAACTTAGGTTTTTCATTCTGTATATAGACAAATTGGCCTTTAGAACACATGCAGTTGACAAAATATACTAGTGGTTGGTGGTGGGCAGTAGATGGAGTTGGGGTAGATGATGGTAGTGGCAGCTTGGTGTAGTTGGTGGATTAAGTAATGGAGACAGTAAGTTGTATAGTAGGTGCCCTCCCACGATGAGTCTCTAGACTCCTTGGAAGTGTCACGAAATATTAATAATAATAAAATTCTCATTGAACATTTCCAGTACAACTTCTGCAGATATAACCCATGTTCTGTCTTTGACAACTAAATCAGGCTTCCATATTCACCCTTTCTTTTAATAGCTACATATAACGTAGAATTCCCCGTGATTTTGCTTTGCTGCTTCGCTTGTTCATCTCTTTTCATATGCCAGTTTCTTCTTCCTCACTACACTTGCCACCATACATTACGCTCCTGTGCTGCTCAGAGGTACTTTGTTCTTTATGTCTTCTCTATAACTTCCTCTTTCTCAGAAGCTCTTGCATAATTTCATGATTCATCCATTTCATCCCAAATTTGTTTATCCTCATAAGCTTAGGAATACAGTCTGACATTGCCATAAATAACTGATTTCAGAAAAAGTTCCAGACATTGCTGATTTCTCTTTCTTTTAGTTGATTGAGCAATTGCAGATAGCTAATATGTTTCCTTCATTCATCAATGTCTTCTACTCTTTAATTCTATATAACTCTTTGGATTATTTTTTTGGTATTAGCTAATTGATTTTGAATTTTTTTCATGTAATCTTTTTTTTTTATTCCAATAGATTAAACTTGCCTTAGAACCAAGTGTACATTACAAAATCATTAATGGAACAGCAACACACAAACTTTGTGTGTGCGGAGGGAAAGGCTCATCATTCACTTTTATGATTCGTCCAGAAGTTATAGGAAAAATCAACATAACAGTTTATGGTTACTCTCTAGAAAATGATTCTGTATGTGGCAATCATATCATAGCTCGATTAACAGCTAGAGATGCTGCAACACATCAGTTATTAGTGGAGGTATGTGTATTTATTTATTTATTTATTAGTTATTTATTTATTAATTCTTTTTCTTTCTTTCTTTCTTTTTTTTTTTTTCAAATTTTTACTTATAAAAATTAACAATAGAATACATGAGATTATGTCATTAATAAGAATTTTAAAAATTGTTAAGTTTTAGACATCACCTAAAACATGTATTGTAATATATCATTAATAAATGTATATCATATATAAATATCAAAATCAGAAGAGTGGTACTGAAGGGACAGAAGTGGAAACAGTAGAAGTGTGAGAGATGAAGAGAGAATGGGAATGCAAGAGGAATAGGGAAATGGGGGGGAGCTCGGGTGGACAGGGAGACATGGCATAAGATGTTAAAAGTGGCAGTGAATGTGCATATGAAGATGGAGTATGTTGTGGTGTGGGTGGGGAAGTTGAGGCTAAGCAGATAGAGGTAAGTGGTGACAGAGGTGATTGGGCAGTTGTGATGGAGAAATCACAACCAACAAGTGGCTTGAATAGGACGGGTTATAGACCTAAAAATGAATTCCTGTGTGTGTTTACAAATGCCAGAAGTATCAGAAATAAAGGAGATGAAATGGTTTCAGTGATTGAGTATATTCGTCCCAAAATCATTGGAATAAGTGAAACATGGTGGAATGAAGATGATATCCTAACAGGAATATAAATGGAAGGATACTATATTTTTCTGTTATATAGTAAAACCTGTGGAGTATTCATAACTGAAAATCCACACATATACCACAGTAATTAAAATTTAATAATATGTAGATATTTCATCTTAAGTATCTTAAGACATCACCAGTTATTACAAACAATACTAGGAATTGCATTCAAAGGAACAGTTAGTGTGTGCATGCTTATATTGGAATCCCTCTATGCGTACAGTAGCGTGTTTGAGGAATTAAAAAATAAAAAATAAAAATCAGCATATATTTTAATTTAAATTTAAATTAAAATATATCTGATAAATTTATTTTATACAGTTGAAGATAATAATTGACCAGACTTTTTTGGGACAGTGAGACAGTCATTACATTTCAGATCGGGTCTGTGACATAAGGCTTCAGCACTTTTTTTATATAAATGCTCATGTTTATATAAGGATCTGTGTAGCAGTTTGATATCTTTCCATTGGATCCATGATTAGAGTTTACAACTCCATGTTGTGCAAGGCCAGATTTGTGTGGTTTGATAAGACGGATGTGATCTTGATGTTCAGAGATGTGTTTACTTATAGATCTTCCTGTTTGTCCATAGTAAGACATCTTAGTATGGAACAACGTGGAACTTCGTATACACCAGGTAATATCATAGGTGAGAGTTTGTCTTTTGGAGAAGGTAGCAAATTGTGGATCTGGTCGATTGGTTTATAGACAGTGACGAATTTTTATTTCTTCATAATTTTTTGAGCAACTTTCTGAGATGGCTTTGATATATAATATAGGAGTCCTACGGGCTTCTTCTTCTTCTCTGGGTTGATGTGTAGGGAAGTGGCTGATGATGTTTTGAGTTGTTTTTGGGTTGTATCTATTTAATAAGGCTGTATCTTTAATAATTTCCAATTCTTGTTTTAAAGATTCTTCAGAGGAACAAAATTTGTGTGCTCTGGATACCAAAGATTTCATGATGCCATATTTTTGAGACGGATGGCGAGCTGATGAATTGTAAATGTTACAACCTAATTTTCTTATTTTCTCTGGATGTGAATATCAAAAAAGGAGATACCTTGTGATGATTATTTTTTCTAGTGTGAATTTGATGCGAGGATGAAGGTTGTTGATCTTATCTAGAAATGAGTATAGTTCTTTTTCAGAGTGACTCCAAAAACTGTACTGATGATGCCTTAAGGTACTTAAGATGAAATATATACATATTATTAAAATTTAATTACTGTGGTATACGTGTGAATTTATAGTTACAGTATTTTTTGGAAGGATAGAAAGGACAAGAAGGGGGGGGACGCTGCTAATGATAGCAGTGGAATTATGTCCACATAAGGTATACATGAAAGGGGGAAATAGTGGCAATGGTTATGATGCAATGTGGTGTAATGTGGGGGCTGAGAGGAAGACATATTTAGTTGGATGTTGCTATAAGCCTGGGGATGTGGAGGGTGGTGATGAAGAAATGTATAAACAACTTGATTAGTAAACAAAGGAATGATAATTATTATGGGTGATTTGAATTATGGCTGTATAGATTGAAATGAAGAGATAGCATTTGGGAAAAAGGAAAACTTAATAACAAGAACTCGAGTTCTTGAGAGAGAGAGAGATAACTATCTCAGGCAGCACGTAAAGGGGGGGGGGGGGCACACGAGTAACGAGAGTTCTATATCTGATCATTTCATCAGAGGATGCAATTGTGAGAAGGGTTTCACGCTTTCCCTCAGTTGGTATAAGTGATCATGAAGTAATTTCCTGTGTTGTGGTTAGTCATATGCAAGGGATATATGTGGAATTATAAGGCTGGTGATTATGACAAGCTTAGGAGACAGCTTGGAGCTATAAAAGGGAACTAGGAGTTGAGCAGTAAAGAAATAAATGCTGTATGGCTGACAAAGAAATACATAACAGCATCAATGTGTGAATGTATTCTGAAGGCCAAAAGACTGAATAAAGGAGGTGTAAAATCGATGAATATATGGAGCTTAAACATGAAATCTGGAAAAAGAAAGTACTTTGGAGAAAGCACAAGATGAATAATGGTAATAATCAGTTACATGAAGAGTATAAAGAACAAGCCAGGAGAGTGACTACTCGTTTAGTAGGGAAAACAAAAGTTGAGTATGAGCAGAAATTAGCAAATCAGCCAAAGAAAAACCCTAGAGAGTTTATTGGATATGTGGCAAGTAGAAGGAAGAATGATCATTATAAGATGAAGTTAATGGATGAAAGTGGTAGAATTGTAACTGCTGAAGAAGTTATTGTTGAGGTACTCAGTTATCATTTTACAGGGGTGTTTCATCCTGATCAGGGTGAAATCATGTGAAAATGAAGTGTAGAGGACATAGGAGGGGATGGTTTAATTGTTAGTGAACAGAAGGTATTTGAGGAAATAAATAAACTTTATGTCAGTAAGGTGATAGGATTTGATGATATATCTCCACTCACCTTAAAGGAATGTTCTAAAGAATTGTCAGTACCATTGGCATGCCTGTTTAAGGGTACAGTTTCCAAGGGAGTGGAAGGAAGTTAAAATTATTTCACTGCATAAAGGTGGTGATAAGGATATATAGCTTCAAATTATAGGCCGGTCTGTATATCTGGAGTTGTAGTGAAGGTACTGGAGAGATTGGCGAGGCGAGAATAGGATACAGAAATGGGTTGATAAGGGGAGATGCATATTCATTGGTGTACTTGGATTTTGCAAAAGCTTTTCTTAGATTGCCAAATGACAAACTGTTCAATAAATTGAAACACATGGGATTGGATAACAGACTTCTGAGTTGGATTAGTGACCGGCTGTTGGATAAGTATCGGAAAGTTGTATATGAGTGTGCAATATCCCAAAAGAGAAAGGTCACTTGTGTGCCTCAGGGATCAGTTTTGGGACCATTGTAGTTCAATTTGTATGTTAATGATTTTGGAATGGATTTAACTAGTAATATGCAGCTGTTTGCAGATGATGCAAAACTCGGGACAGCAATGCAGAATCAAGTAGATGTTATAGCCTTACAAGATGACTTTAATAGATTGCATGAATGAGCAGGTAAGTGGAACTGTCAGTTCAATGTTGTAAAGTGTAAGGTTATGAGATTTGGTAAGCAACGATGGAATGCTGAGTATATACATTTTGGGGAAACTTTAAAGGAAGTAGAGGAGATGAGAGATCTAGGAGTGATGGTGGACAAGGAGGTGAAATTCAGGGACCACATTGCATAAGTTGTGAAGACATCATATCGGACAATGATTTGGAGGACCCTAACATGCAGAAATAGAGAGGCTGTGATCAGGCCTCATATGGATTATTTGTGCACAGATTTGTTCTCCAGGTTTTCACGGTGATGAGGATTTTTGGAAAGGGTTCAGAGAAAATTCACAAAGGTGGTCAGTGGTCTTTGGAATGGTGTGTATGAGGAGAGATTGAGAGGTAAATTGCAGAACCTCTTGAATAGGAGGAAGAGGGAGATATGATTGAGACATATAAGCTAGTATGGGGTTGTTATCGGGTCAACATGGGAGAGATTTTTCATAGAAAAATGGAGAGTGGAGAGTAGAACAAGAGGCCATTGCTGGAAACTCTATAAGGTGGGTGTGAGCAGAGGAGTTGGTGAGTGGAATGTATTGCACAAGTGTGTTGTGGGCATAGTCACATTGAATCAGTTTAAAGCACAGTTGGATGAGCATTGTGTGCAGAAACTGATGTTAGGTGTTTTTATACCAAGCCAAAGTAAGTATAACATTATACTTACAAACAAAAGTTGAGCATGGGACAGCTGCATTTTTACTAGGAAGGTTGCTTACTTCCAGCATATTGATGAACAATACTATCGAAAATGACAATCTTAAATGTATATGAATGATGTTCAATCTCTGAAATTTAGTATTTAAATAATCAATCATTTGGTATGTGCAAAATGACAGTAGCTGTAAGGGCTGCAACAATATAAGTTAATTTTATATTTATTATGTTATGATATTGCATAATTTTAGATTGAATGGTTCTGTGTAATAGGAATGATTGGTATGCATCTTTGGTTGATTTTTTAGATTGCACATTATTTTAAATTCTCTCAACATTTGTTCAACATTCTCAGACAACATAGTGGAGAGAGTGAGGTCATTATGTAATTTAGCACAGAAGAGAAATAACATGAGTGGCATAGATTTTTTGTGAATGGTACAGTGCTGTGAGTGTAATATGCATGTGTGTGGAGATGTTTGGGATAATGTTTATGTAGAAGTTAACACATTCGCTGCCAACTACGAGTATACTCGTATGATGCTTACTGCCAGCAACGAGATTACTGTACTGATCTTGAAGAAGTGAAAATGCTTGGCTTGTGGAGCTAGCATCAAAACTGTGTATTCTCATAGATGGTATATGCTATGCACAAGCCAACTACGAGTATACTCGTATGACGCTTACCGCCGGCAACGAGATTACCGTACTGACCTTGAAGAAGTGAAATTGCTCGGCGTACGGGAACAGACTATGCCGAAGTAGCGTGGCAGCGAACGTGTTAAATAAAAAAGGAAGGTGAGTGAGCGAGTGAGTGTGCGTATGCAGGAAGTGTGACATATTGATGGTCTATGAGGATTCTATGAATCAGAGTAGGGAACATAGTGTACTAAGCAAAACTAATGGTGAGAAAGAGAGTATAACTGGTCAGAAAGATACACGACATAGAACAAAAGGACAATGTGAGTGATGATAAGAAAGCATATAAGACTGACACCAAAAAGAAAAGTGTGATTTTTCTGTGAGATAATGTGTGCGACTAATTATGAAGAAGAGAGTTCAATTGCCGGTAAGGTAACATGCAAGACTGGCAGAAGAAGAGTGTGTGACTGGTGGAAAGATATTGAGAGTTAATGATAGAAGAATGTCATTCAAAATGTGAAAGCAGAGTTGATGAAAATGAAGTAAGAGAGATGGAGTGAAATGAAGTGAATTGTATATATGCATGGAAAAGAAAAGAAGAAGAAGAGATTGAAAGGTAATCATGTGAAAGAGATATCAAATGATTTGTATAGCGATTTGATTATTAGAGGTGTGGTGAATGAGAGGATATATAAGGTTTGATTTTCTGAGTAGAGTGATTGAGTCATTGTCATTTTGTTGGAAACAAGTAAAATGTGAGAATGAATATCCTGAGATCATCGAGGAGAGTAAAAGATAAGAGTGAGGTAGAAAAAAGTAGTCACTATATTACCTAGGAATGACAGTTAAATGAGTAAATGACTTCATATTTTTGTGATCAGAAAAATATGGAGTCATTAACACCCTTAAAAACAGAGCTACAACAATTTGCTCTAATCAGCAAGCTCTAAAACAAGAATTAAAAATTATTAGCAACACATTTACAAATAATGGCTACAACAAAAATACTATTAATAAAGTCCTTCATTAAACTTCATAAAAAAATAATATAGATTATAGTAAAACCATAGCCATCCCATACATTAAAGGGTTATCAGAAAAAATCAACAGAATCCTACACCATTATAATCTCAATGCCACCTTTAAACCACCTACAAAATTAAAAAAAGATATTCAAGTCCTCTAAGGATCCTCTCCTCCCATTGGCACATCCTGGAGTTTACTGCATCTACTGCACCTGTAACTTACATTATATTGGTGAAACTGGATGTACAATCCCTATAAGGAGAAAAAGAACACAAAAGACACAATAAATATAACAATTTTGGTGAAGCAGGCCTCTCAGACCATGCTCTCAACACCTTACACCAAATTGATTGGAAAAGTACCCGCTCTCTACAACATACAAAAACCTGGTATGAAAGAAAATTTAACACATTCGCTGCCACGCTACTTCGTCATAGTTTGTTCCCGTACACCAAGCAATTTCACTTCTTCAAGGTCAGTATGGGTAATCTCGTTGCTGGTGGTAAGCGACATACTAGTATACTCGTAGTTGGCTTGTGCGGAGCATATACCTTCTATGAGTATACACAGTTTTGCTGCTAGCTCCACAAGCCAAGCATTTTCACTTCTTGAAGGTCAGTATGGATAATCTCATTGCCGGCTGTAAGCGTCATACGAGTATACTCGTAGCTGGCTTGTGTGGCTCATATACCAACTACGAGTATACTCGTAGTTGGCAGCGAACGTGTTAAAGAAGTCTGCAAAATTCTCATTAACCACCCTAATATCGACGGCATGAAAATTCCAAGAATCTGGATGGCACATATTCAACCTACTTAATACTTAGTACCCAGCATACTTTAGGACCTTAAGCAACCTTCAACTAGTATTAGAAACCATTCCATACCAACTGGTTGAAATTTATATGTATAATCATGTTTTTAATATATATATATATATATATATATATATATATATAAACATGTTGCTCTCCAGCCCAATGTAATTTTGTAACCAATAGATAATAATAATAATAGGACTCTAGCGTTGATGTAGTCAAGTTTTTTCTTTTTTTTTTCATGAGAGGTCAGGCCAATAATTGCTGTAATAACAATTAGTCAGTAACTTTAGCAAACCATGTAGATTGTAGTGCAGCTTGTTTCTCTGTATATAGTGTATATGCTCCAGAAGATGGTCTTGATATAAAGATCGAAACATCGAGTGTTGGTTTTGGTTTATATTAAACTGAAGTTTTACTCAAACACAGTAGTTGTCTCCATAATTTTCCATAATGTAACATGAGAGAAAAATTCTTTCTTATTACTGAAATAAAGAGCCAAAAGGCTTCATTTCAGCGATGTGAAATTATTTAAATTAAGGGGATATTGAATCCCAACATTATTTCAAAGCCGAATAAGAAACTCTAAGATAGGAATCAAAGAGTTTCATGCCGAATATAGTCAACTATAAAAGTTCGGCGAATCCAAGCGTAAGCCAACACCTGGTAGTACAAACTGGGGCAACTCATTGCAAAGGTGGAGTTAGATCTGATCACTCCCCTTAGTATTTTTCCATAATGTAAAACACAACTCCTAGGAGATGTATGCTGTTATACATTATGGAAGGAGGTCACTACCCAGACCAGTTTCGACCTTTATTGAGGTCTCATCAGTGAGTAGGTAGACCTGGATAATATAATACTCAGGTTGTCCTGAGTATTATATTGGTTATCCTAAGTATTATATAATACTCAGGTTGTCCTGAGTATTATATTATCCAGGTCTACCTACTCACTGATAAGACCTCAATAAAGATCAAAACCGGTCTGGATAGTGACCTCCTTCCATAATGTATAACAGCATACATCTCCTAGGAGTTGTGTTTTACATTATGAAAAAATACTAAGGACACTAATCAGAGCTTATGCTGCCTTTGCGACGAGTTGCCCCTGTTTGTACTACCAGGTGTTTGCTTACACTTGGATTCACCGAACTTTTATAGTTTACTATATTCGGCATGAAACTCTTTGATTCCTATCTTAGAGTTTCTTATTCGGCTTTGAAATAATGTTGGGATTCAATATCCCCTTAATTTAAATAAATTCTTTCTTATAGTTTTCTTTCTTAACAATGATGTACTATTTTTAGTATATCATTTGTTACTGTACAATTGTTATATTAGATTTAGGATTCTAGATTATCTACTATCATGTTTATAGTTAACTCTTAGTCTTGGTTAACTGCGAGTCTTGGACAATAATACCAACTTGTTAACTATGACCCAACCAATAGAATAAAAAGGAAAACAGAGAAACTACTTAAATCAATTACTACATAGCCCGGAGATACAGTCAAAAAATTACTTCTGCACTACGCTCGTTCTCTTAGAATTTACGGTCTACCAAAGATGCACAAACAAAACACACCACTCCAGCCGATAGTTGAAGGTATAGACAGCCCAAATTATCACCTAACCCAGCAACACTCAAGTAGCTGGTAAGTCGTTCCCCCCTCCTATATTAGTCAATTTTAACATCTCTGCCCTCTTTACAAATGTCTCAATCAATGACAAAATCCATCTTTTACAGAACAAATTCCTTCCAGATATCACGGTGCTCTTTGCTCATGTATGATGTTCTGGTTATTTTGTATGGCAAAATGCTTTCTACCTACAAAAAGAAGGCACAGCCATGGGCTCGCCATTATCCCCCCTATTGCTAACTTTTATATGGAATATTTTGCGCAACATGCTCTTGATTCCTCTCCTTTAAAACTCAAAGTCTGGCTTAGATACGTTGACGATGACATCTGGCCCCATGGCTGCCAGACACTAGACACTTTCCTTAGCCAAATAAACAAACAACACAAATGCATACAGTTCACAATTGAGATTGAAAAACAGAACACACTTCCGTTTCTAGATACACTTGTCACATGTCTTCCTTCTGGCAGTCTTTCCTTCACTGTGAAGGAAAGGTGAAGCTGGCCTTTCTGATCATGCCCCAAACACTTTACATAGAATTGACTGGAAAAGCAGCAGTTGTTTACATCACACCAAAACATGGTATGCACACAAATTTAAGAAAGCCTGTGAGATTCTTATCAACCACCCCAATCTGAACAATAACGATGGTCTGATATCCCAAGCATATGGAAGGCACATATTCTACCCACAGACTCTTTCTCCCTAAGAGTTAATTAAAAACAGGATTGTAGATAATCCAGAATCCTAAATCTAATATAACAATTGTAATGTTAAAAAAAAAAATAGGACATTACTGTTACTGTAAGAAAACTATCAATAAGAAAGAATGTTTCTCTCATTTTATTTTAAATATAATTTAGCTTTGATGTAGTTTCTAAATAATTAATTAATTTGTAATTTTATCTGTATTTTTTTTTTTCACTAGAGGTCATGCAAGTAGAATAACCAGTGATAAAATCATTGTTTCTTTAGCTTACTGTGGGAAATGTAACTCAGGTTGTCCTTGTATATTTGTACATACTCCAGATGATGATGATGACCTTGATATGAAGACTGAAACGTCGGGAAATTAAAATTGTTATTTATAACACGGTTGTAAAGTCCATAATTTCTAAAATGAAACAGAGAATAGCTTTCTATCCAGTCTTTACTCAACAAAATCAGAAATAGCAACAGTGAAGATACATAAACTTCTCAATTGGAACTTGAACAAATAAGGAAACCACAAATACAACTATTCATTCCTTATGTTTTTTCTTTATTTCTTAAAGGGAATCATTTCCATCTCTCCCATTTCTTCTTCTACTGATACCATTCTCTCTCTCTCTCTCTCTCTCTCTCTGTAAATATGTATCCTCTCTGTCATATCCATCATCTGTTCATTTTTATCACAGTCAAGCATTTATTGATTTACAACTGCAAGAAGGTCCTCATGATGGCCAGGTATCACAGAGAGCAAAGTGAAGACTTCGGTAATAGCAGACTGGATAACATATGTTGACAGTGCAATGAAAGTTCTTTACCATTTGATTAACTTTTCTTGTATTTAGTATATAAAAAAACTTATTCATGTATTTCAATTCCAACGATGTAGGGCGATATATACATCTTTCCAGTTCTTGGTACTGCTAAATGTTAAGCTGGTTACACTAATGACATAGCCATGAGATGCAGTTAGGCTTAACGGCCTTGCTAGTCATATGATAATAGCAAAACTACATGCCATGCTTCTATATTCTTTTTACAGTTGAATATCATTTTGACAAATATAATTTTATCAACAAACAATACTTTATACATCTTTTAATAATAATAATTTATTTCATTTCTCAATTACCTAAACAAAATCATGTTACGATGTTTAAATATCTTAGTACACTATTATCCATTTTTATCTTTTTGATATCCTCTTTTTAAATATTTAGTAGTTCCAGTCCAGCTTTTCAAATAATTGTCATTTACCTCGGAGATTTTAATGGTCACTTTTCCAACTTGCTTTCCTTAACTGGCTATACTAATCTAGCAAGGAAGTGAAATGTTGAGGCATTTGCTGTTATGAATGATTTCTCACAAAATGTTTTTTTATGTTTTTCAGAATACCAGATAATCCTAACCATTCTACAAACACTCGTGAGTTATTTCTCACGATCCCTCTAAGTATATTGTGAATGTTATTTGTTCTCTAAGCAGTTCAGTTACAAGTTAGGATATTATTTTAATAAAATAAAGCTAGCAGTCAAAAGATTGCATATGAAATATCTTCGTATTGAGGCTATCCTATATATACAGAGCATTTATATCAAGTTTGCCCTAGTATCCTACAATGACAGCCCTTCTCAGGTCTGAATAATGCCATGCATTGAAGAATTGAAACCACTACCACCTTGGCTGGTTTCAACCTTTGTTGAGTTCTCATTAGTCGGACCTAGACCCATAAAGCTCGCCTGGCTAGCCAAGTGGTTAGTGTATCCACTCTCCAGCCAAAAGGCTGCGGGTTCGAATCCCGCCATGGGCATGGATGTTTGTGATTGTCTGTGGAAATACTAGTGTGGTGGTGGTTGGTGGTAGATGGCGTTGGTGTAGTTGCGGTCAGTTTGTGGATTGAGTGGTGGAGACAGAGTTGTAGAGTGGGTGCCCTCCCTCGATGAGTCTTTGGACTCCTTGGAGGTGTCAGAATAATAATAATAATAATAATAATAAAAGATATAAATATTTTGTTACTTGTATATGGACATGGGAATTTTGCTATTGAATTAATTCTTAGTATCTCTAGATCTAGCTCCCACTGATGAGGCTCAATTTAGGTCATCCAGACGGTGCTCACTCTTGAAAGCTGCTTCCAGCACAGTAAACACTTTTGCTGTAGAACCAAATAAGCTCAGTATTTTGGAGAAATGTAGATAGAACAACAACAACAGATGTTTTCAAATGACTTGTAAACCTCTTTAGAATATTGATGGAATTCTGTTGTACTCTAATAGTTTTTGGAGCTGTGGTGGCAGATTTTTGAGCAAATTTTCTCCCTCAATAAATGTTGAAATGAGTCTAAATAGACCCTTCCCATAATGTATGACATTATACTTTTGGAAAAAAGGAGAATATGCTATGCATTACAAGACACTTTGGAAACTTGATGTGAAATCAACTGTTTTATATATAATTAGCTTATTCAGGAAGATACTTTCCCAATTGATTTGTGTTTGCTCACACTTGGGTAAAATAAGAGCAAAGACAAAAGTATAATTTCTTTTGAAGTGTAATATATTTTCCTTGCCAGAAATAAACTTTACTACAAATTGGAAAGGATTTCTTTTCCAAGTCGCAATACTCACACAGTCACTCTTACCTTTATGTTGTCCAGTATCATAAGAACAGCATCTAGGATGCTTTTCATCAGATCTGTCCATCATTTTCTTGGATAAATTATTGTTTCCAGTCCTCTGATCAAGCACTTTCTAAATGCTTGATCAGAGGACTTGACACAGAAAATTTGACATTATTATTATTATTATTATGTGACACCTCTAAGGAATCCATTGGCTAATCGAGGTAGTGTACCTACTCTACAACTCTCCATCTCCACCATTCAATCCACCAACTACAGTGAACCACAACTACCATCATCATCTACACTAACACTATCTACTACCCACCACCACTAGTATTTTCACAGACAATTACAAACATCCATGCTCACGGCGAGACTCGAACCTTCAGCATTTTGGCCAGAGAGCAGATATGCTAGCTACTTGGCAAACAAGGCTAGCAGATATGAAAAAAAAAAAAAAAAAAATCTTATCACACTTAAAGTAAAAATATCAGTAAATAAATTTTTAGTTTTCTCTTCATATCATTTTAATTTTCAAATTTTCCTGCTGGCAAAGAATGAGCACAAGCACCTTTTGTTTTGCAAAAGAAAAAAAAAAAAAAGCACTGGATGAAGAATAAGTGGAAAAAAACTTTTAACAATATGAGAATGAGCAAAATGCTTTCTGTGTGTGCCATGTTCAGTTTGTTTTTGTCTTTCTGAGGTTTATTTTATCAATAAGTGCCATAACGAGGGCATGCGGAAGAGGTGCTCGCCACGGGTGCAACTAGGTTTGGGGTGCAAAATGTAAAAAATAAATAGATATAAAAGTCCGCTATTTTATATTGTATTTTTAAATTTCGGCAATACTTTGCTTTAGACACACTGCAACTCATTTTAATGGGGTTAATAGTAAGTATTTAGCATATTGCATTTAGTAAAATTTAACTTGTTACATTTAAATTTTTCAAACTTTTTGTCATTTTTGGGTTAGGGGGCGCAAGTTAGACACTTGCCATAGGCGCTTCATATCCTTGTTACTGTGCTAATTATTATTATTATCATCATCCTAAGACTCCATTGAGTCATTGACTCATCTAGGTGGTCCCTTTTGTCATACACACAGCTCATCATACCATGCCTTAAACACATTCAAATTCTCAGCAGACACCACAAGCTCATTATAATCATTTACACCTCTCCATTCAAAAAAAACCTGTTTCTTACTCATTTGCTTACACCCTCCTTATACAGCTTCCAGGGATGATCTCTTGTTCTCCCCCGATCTGCCACCGTTTTATGAAAAACCTCCTGAACATTGATCCTATAACAATCCCTTATTAACTTGTGCATCTCTATCATATCACCTCTCTTTCTTCTCTCCACTAGACTTTGCAAAATGCATCATCTCAACCTTTCTTTCAAGAGATCAGAAACTATTTGGTCAATCACCACTGGACCCTCTCCAATGCCTCTTCATCCTTTTGAAAACCAAATGACCAAATCTGTGCACAGTAATCCATATTTGGCCTAATCAGAGCTTTATGCAATGGAACCAGAATCTCCTTACTTCTACAAGTCTGTGTAGAAGCCATTGTGTTGTCCTCACAATTTTGGCAATATGTCCTCAAATTTCTGATCCTTATCCACCATCACCCCAAGATCTCTTATTTTCTCCACCTCCAACAATATATCCCCACCAAGTATAAATTCTACATGCCATCTTTGTTTCCCATATTTTGAAACCTTACGTTTCGTGACATTGAACTGGTATTCTCAGTCATATGCCCATTCACTAAGTCTGTTTAAGTTTCTTGTAAAGCCTCAACATCTTCTCTACTCCTCATAGTTCATCCCAACATTGCATCATCTGCAAACAACTGAATATTCCCATTCAAATCTTTCCCAACATCCACATACAGGTTAAACAACAATGACTCTAAAACAGACTCTTGAGGCACACCACTAGTGACCTTCCTCTTCTGGGATATTGCTCCTCCATACATAACTTGTTGATACCTAACAAACGGCCAGTCTCCAATCCAGTGCATTAGTCTAATATCCAACCCCATCTGCTCTAGTTTGACTATCAATTTATCATGCAGTAATCTATCAAAAGCCTTTGCAAAGTCTAAGTATACTGCTGTGTATGCATCTCCCATGTCGAATATTGCTGGCACTTCATTGTAATAAGTAAGTAGATTACTAAAACATGACTTCCCTTTAGCAAATTCAGGCTGTCCATCAAAGATAATACCATTGTTGTCAACCCAATTTTGGATCCTGCTTCTCAATAGCCTCTTCGGCACTTTAACCACAAGACCTGACACACAGATTGGCCTATAATTTGATACGTGAATTCTATCACCTGCTTTATGAAATGGCACAGTCTGGCCTTTGTTCTACTCCTTTGGAACATGACCCAGTGCATGACTCATATTAAACATATATATCAAGGAAGATGCCAACTCTTTGGCACATTCCTTCAAAATATGTGGTATATTATCAAATATTGATATATTATCAAGTTCCTACAGCCTTATTAACATCAAATTTGCTCAATTATTTATATACCTCTTGCTCACTTACAGTTACTCTCTCTTCCTCATCATCAGCTGCTCTCAAACTCTCCATGATGTCACATTCACAAGAATGAAAGACCTTTATGGGCTACTCATTAAATATCTCAACTATATCCTCTGCAGCAGTTGTTCTTATACCAGATCCTGAATAATAATAATAATAAAACAAAAGTTAAAGTATCGCCTGTCACATATGTTTTAACAGAAATGATAAAAACTGAAAATTTAAAAGAAACAAATCAGAGCTTTTATGCTCTATTATTAAAATGAAGCTCGATTGTTGAGCCAAAGATAAAGCGAACTTCATCCTGGAAAATCTGGTTAGAACGAAAAGGCACTGAACTGCATTCTGCATTATTTAAATTGCTTAGCAACTTAAATAATGCAGAATGCAGTTCAATGCCTTTTCGAAGTCCTCCTTTATCATCTATCATCATATTTCATCTGTCGTCCTTTAGATTCCTGAAGGAGGACAGATGAAATATGATAGTATCAAAAACAAACTTATAAATATGAGGTATATCTATTAAGTAAGGTCCAGCAAAGAATTTTTAAAAAAAATGGATAGAGAAGAAAAAAGTTTTATTATACCCTAAAATACCTACATATACAGTGGTGTGAAAGGGGCAAAAAACTCAGGGACTGCCCCCAGGCAGTCTCTGAGTTTTCTGCCCCTCTCAATACGCACCAAAAATACTACAAAAAGTTAAACCACACATAGGGAAGTAAATTAAAACACTATGTTTATTTTTGAAGTAAAACCTTAATTTCGACCATCTAAAATGTTATTTTTCTTGCTTTTCTGTTAGTAAAATCTCATATATGCATAATTATATGAGTAATTTTTTTTTTTGTGCGAACATGTTGCTCTCTAGCTGAATTTAATTTTGTAACTTAATAGATAATAATAATAACAGGACTAGCTTTGATCTAATAAAGGGTTTTTTTTTTTTTTTTTTTTACCCGAGGTCAGGCCAATAGCTTTAACAGTTCATTAGTAACTCTAGCATACCATGTAGATTATAGTGCTTGTTTCTTTGTATATATGTGTATACTTCAGATGATAACAATGTGAAGGTCAAAATGGACAGAGGAATAGAGTATGAGAAAGGTTCATGCTCAAAGAGGAAGTGAATGCGTGTGTGCGTGCGTGTAGAGAATGAATCTGATCTGCCGGCCTGGTTGGCCGAGTGGTTAGCTTATCTGCTCTCCAGCCAAAAGGAGAACTTTAGGGGATATATTTCAAAGGTGGTGAAACCAACCCAGTGAATTGTTACAATACTGAGAAGAATACTGACTAGCAGAGATAGAAGTTGTGATGATTCCATTGTAGAAATCCCTGATCAATCACATTGTGCTCAGATCTGGTCACTGGAATTTGAAATGGATAAATTAACCTTCGAGAAGATGCAAAGGCAGATAACCAAAAATGATATCATGACTGTACAATATTAGCTATGAGGATCAATTGGCGATGTGTGTACTGCAGAGTTTGATAGATAGAAGAAGGAGAGAGATGACAGAGTTAAAGTGTTTACACGCAATTCTTTCATATGGTAGAACAAGAGGAGGGTGAATGGAGAAAAGGTCATTCTGGAAGTTATAAATGGAGGTGGTAAGTAAGGCGTGAGGATTTTTTATTTATTTTTTTTTTGTTTTGCATGGAAGATAGTTGGAATGTGGAATTCATTGCCTATAGGGTTTTTTGAACATGAACAATGAATGGGTTAAATGAATCATATGTTAGACTTGACTGTTATTATTTTTTGTTTTTGTTTTTTAATATTGGATCACAAAAAATTAACAGACTTCAGGATAGTATTCTGAAAATTGTTTTACTTTTTATTGCAATTAAAAATTATGTATATGGAGTAAAATGATTGATTATTTTAATGTATGCATGTATTATAAAAGTATATACATGAAATATAGTTTAAATGTAATGTAATTTTTTTTTTAGGCAGAAGGTTTTCCAAAAGAAGAGGTGAAGAACGTTTTCTTTTGTTTAGAAGGTATCATATTTCAGTTTTCTTAAAAATATACTTTATCATTTATATAATGAAGTATGACAATT
Source organism: Typopeltis vanoorti (assembly GCF_054136105.1). Lineage (NCBI taxonomy): Eukaryota > Metazoa > Arthropoda > Arachnida > Uropygi > Thelyphonidae > Typopeltis > Typopeltis vanoorti. The sequence goes on from NC_143562.1 coordinate 98,432,353, forward strand.
TTCTAAATTATGTTTCTGCTGTACACATGACTGTCAATATGCTTTTATTCAAGTTTCGCATATGTTCACTAATTTATTCATTGTGTTTCATGCTACAAAACTGCACCACCATACATTAATAAACCTAATTGTTTGGCTGTGTGGCACACACACACACACTTGCACCATTGTGCTAACTTACTTTAATGAAAGTCATCATCATCACAAGGATAGGAATTGGTCACCTTGACCTGCTATCTTACTGATATCTATGATGCTCAGTTTCTGCATTAGTCACTTATTATTTCCATTCAGCAAACATATTTTCTTTGCATGGAGGGTGGTTGAAGCGGGAATGGTCATTGGGTTCAAGGAGTGGTTTGATAAACTTTGTGTTTCCTAAGGACGACCTCCCACGATGAGTCTTTTAACTCCATGGAGGCCTGGATAATAATAATAATAATAATAAAACATTATTGAGGAAAACTGCCAGAGCTGGAAAACAAGAACACAAACTTTGGAGACTCATTATCAGAATCTAACAAAAAACTGATTCATCTAGGGAGGAATGTGGAGAAGTTGGTTGTCAGGATAGAAAAAATCAGAAATTTATGTTGGACTCAAAAACTTCAACAGACAGTTTTCAAAACAAACTTAACAGACAGTTCTGAAACAAAAAAAAATCACATCAAAAGTTCCTCAAAGTAAGTCTGTATGTGTACTTAGAGGACCCTGAGAAAAATGAAAGAAAGCTAAGCTGTGTGTATATATAAAAACGTAGCTAAGAGAGTAATGGAAACGTTTTGTAAAATTTTATTATTATTATTATTATTATTATTATTATTAATGCCAGATCTCCATGGAGTCAAATATTCATCATGGGAATTATACACTATCACACAAAAGCTCATCAGTTCATTTACCAAGAACTTGTAGTTCAACAGGATATCACATTTATGACCTATGCTTTCCTTCACTTGTCTCCTGTTCATTCTCTGCACAAACATATTCTCTACATTCTACCATGTATACATGCTGCACTCATGGCAACATGTATACATGCTGCACTCATGGCAACATGTATACATGCTGCACTCATTTCAAAAAATCAATGCTGTTAATTACACTGTAATTAGTGTATCAAATGCAGAGCATTTGACACACTCACACATGAAATCTTATTAGAAAAGCTGCCATGTTGGAATTGATGGGACTCTGCACAGGTGGTTTATACTGCCTTCAAAATAGAAAACATATCACATGTATCAGGTCAAACCACAGTAGAGAGCTACCAGTAATCTGTGGAGTGCCACTGAAAGCTGTTCTCTCCCCAACTCTATTCAACATTTATATGCACAATATTAACCAGCTTTCTCTCAAAGTCAGGATCTTCCAATGCATGATACGGCTATAATATCCATCGTCCATAATAATGTAAGCATTGCAGAAACAAATATGCAGTATGACATAAATTGCTCATTGACTGACTCACCAAAAGCTCCATACACATAAACTCAGATAAGACAAAATTAATTATATTCAGAAATCCCCACACTCAACTAGTTGATAATATATATATAACCATCCAACATAAAAAAACACACAGAACAGTAAAACCACTACCATCACTCTGGGTGAAACAATACGATACCTTGGAATATACTTTGATGCAGATATGAACTGGAATAGCCACATAAACCATCTACAAAACAAACTCCAAACAATAACTGCCAAACTCTACAGGTTAAAAGACATAGTTCCCACATGCCTAAAAAAACACTAATATACAGAACCCTATGCCAAAATATACTAAGATACGCTATAACAATATATGCATTCTGTGCACACTACAAACTAAATAGATTAATGTTATTAATGTACAAAATGATAAAAGTGATCTTTTGCAAACAAAGAGACAATACCAGCTTTAAATACTAACAGCAAAACACTTATGTCACTATGCAGCTATGCTTAAATATTATTTTAATGCCAGCTACAGGACAGCCAGAAATACATACTGTATAACAAAACCTTAGACAACTAATTATATCACATATAAATATAATAATCACTATAGAAAGGCATTTCCATAGTGATTATTATATTCGAAGCTTCTTCATCCCAGATATGCTAAATAAACTGTCTTTTGAATACAGGAATATAAACTACAGTAACCTGAAAAGAGTCTTAAGGACATACTATTAACAAGAAATAGTCACCCTACACTCCTTACAAACTTAATGAAACACAATATATTAGTTCAGGCTTTCCAGTTCAGTGACATGTCATGACATTCCAAATTATTGTGTGTGTGTGTGTGTGAGAGAGAGAGAGAGCACGCACGCACGTGCGTGCATGCATCCCTGCATGTGTTCTCCTCCTATGGCTGTAGGAATATCAGACTTATCAAACATCAGCCTTCTTCCAAGGCAGTAATCAAACCAAGAAGCAATAACTAACCAGTGTCATCCTCAGATGAGCTTAATAAAAAGCTTCGAGGATGCAAACTTCAGACATTACATCTCAACCGAGATCAACACAAAGGGAAAAAAAATCCATTTATTACATTTTAAGTGCTGTAGTTACAGCTCTTGAATACATTAAAGCAAAAATTGTAAATATATATAATTTATTGTTATTATATAAATACTATAAAAATATAATTTTATTCAACCACAGCTATAAATTACCACTTACAGTAAGTATTATTATTATTATTAATACATATCTCTAGGGAGTCAGAGACTCATCAAGGAAGGCCACATACTACACACACACCAGCTATCATACTTATTCTTGAATTCATTCACACTGCCTTGCACTCGCAACATTCAATGGTAATCCATTCCAATCAGAACCGGTGCTAGGGTCTTTGTCGCCCGCATGCAGTTACTATCTAAATGCTCCTGTAACGATCCGGGCGTGTGTGGTTCTTTTACAATAATAAAAATTTAATTATTTGAAATTTCTTAAATAAATTTTGGCAGAACAGCCACACGTTGGTTCGCTAAATGTAACGAACCAGGGGTGTTGACTAGGCAGGATAATCTTAAAACCCCGAATATTCAAAAAATTCTCAAGAGTTAAAGCAAATTTTGATAAAGCCACTTCACTTTAATTGTTGAATATAATGATACAGGGATTATAGCCTTCTCACTGACCTGAATTGCTAACAAAATTAAAATGAATTTTAAAGTTAAAATTTATTTGAACTGAAGTTTAAAATTCTTGCATTTTGCAAGTTACTAAATTCTTAGTAACTTGTAAACATTTTTTAATAATTTTTATAAGTGGAATTATCGTTTAGGACAATAAAAGAAACTCAAGATAGATGAGAAAATAAGAAAAGAATTCAGAAATAATTAGAACATTTAATAATATAAGTATTCAAAAAATAACATCTTTACAGAATAACAGAAAATAAATTAAATTGCATAAATATACTTGAAATTTTTTAAATTAAAAATTTTAGGGTTTTTGATTTCATATTCACAAAATTAGAAATAATGATCTTAACGTCTAATTCCACACATATATAATTTTCACTATTAACGCCAAACTAACAAGCGTTTTTTGTGACATACTTGTTCTTAAATAGGTTTTAATCAATTTCAACTTGGAAAAGGAACGTTCACCGCTCACTACACTGACAGGCAAGGTTAATAGTATTCTTAAAGCAATTGAAAAGTTTAGGGAAAGATAAATTATTGGACACAATAAAATTAAGAATATCGAAAGGTTTTGAATATTTAAATTATCCATCCAAAAAATATCCTGTAAAGCACATAACTCGTCATATATAATTCTATTGCATTTACGTCTTTATTGTCGCCATCCATCAAGAGAATCACCAAATCGTCACAATTTTTTCGTAAATCTTCGTTGTTAATTTGTAGTAATCTATACAAGAAATTGAAATTATCATAATATGTTTTTAGTTGTTCAAAACGTTCTATTAACGAACACATTGCAACGTCTAGAAGTGTATAAAACACATTCACTCTAAATTTATCTTCTGGCGACTGTGACGTTTCGTCATGATGCTTCTAGTCAAATTGTCGTGTCTTCTTTTGTCGTCAAACTTCCGTACCAGTTTTAAATTCTTGTTGTCCATCCACCTCTTCACTCAGTTCTTTTGCCATTTTTAGAACTTCTTTAAACTTTATGTCTGATTGATACTCTTGTAAGAATATTTTTAAGTTTTCGATAGATTCTAAAGCAAGTGTAATGTTCATATTTTTGTCTTGAAGCATTTTACTCACAGGTTTATTCTGTTAAGTAAATCATGCCAAGTTATAAGAGAGCAAATAAATTTGTAGTCCTTTAATTTAGCACATAATGTTTGTACTTCATGCCGATTTTCTTTATTAAAATTTTATTATTTAAAATTTCAAAAAGTGCATCATAAATTTCTCCTAACTGATATTGTAGAGGGTGGATTGCATTAATTTTACCTTCTCATCATATTTCTGATGGCTGTTTCAATGTTAATTTTTTTACGAACTTTAAAAGGATTGCCCAACGTTTGTAAGAGGAAAAGAAATTGTATTCTTTGGCTGCATTCACTTTGGCTGCATCGTTAATGATTAAATTTAGAGTATGAGCAGCACATGGCACGTAAAATGCTCTAGGATTTTTGTTCAAAAGCAAATTTTGGAGCCCATATTTTCCCCATTGTCATACCCTTGACCTCGCATGTCTTCAATGGGAATGTTCCATTTTTCCAGTTGTTCTATTATTGTTGCACATAAACCACGTCCTGTGGAATCTGATATATCTGCAAAACCTAAAATGTTTTCTCTGATTTTGACAATTCCATTGTCACAGGAAACAAAGCAAATAATAATGGTCATTTGTTCTGTTTCACTTGCATCGGGTGTGCAGTCTAAAATTATGGAATAATATTTAGATTTACGAATTGATAATGAAATTGTATCCCAGATTGCATTACTTAAAGTTTCCAATATTTCATTTTGACCACCACTCCTGGGATACTAATTGGTCGATAGTTGGATACATCAGTCTTCGCGCCCCCTTATTCAATGGAATTATCACACATTCTTTCTAGTCCTAATGAATCTTCCCTGTTCTGAGATTCATATTAAACAGCCTGGTCAAAGGAATAGCCAATTCAGCTGAACACTCTTTTAGCACACATGCTGATATTCCATCAGTCCCTATTTCTGAATTGTTATTCAATTTGTGCAACAGCTCTAATACCTCATCCTCATACACCTGCGTTTCTTCATCCAGTGAAGAGGTAGCAGCGAGCTCAATGTCACGTACACAAGGTTGTTAGCTTTTAACAAAATGGGCACTCATTAGGTGAATAACCTCTTCTGCATCTGTAATCCTCATGCAATCTGGATTTAGAAGAGTTATTCTTTCATATTCATTCTTTCTTTTACTTGAAGCATATTGATAGAAATCTCTGGGGTTGTCTTTAGCACACAGAGCCAGTTTCTTTTCATACTCAGGCTTTGCTTTCTGTACCACAGTTGTGACTTAGCCTGCTGCTTATAATGTTCATAATAGATGTGGAAGGAATATTGTATGCATAAGGATCTTATGCATACAATATTCCTTCCACATCATTCTTTTCTTACGAATCTCTTGCTTAATAAGATTTTGAAAATTTATTTATCACTAGGTTAGACTATAATAGATTTAGTTTAATCCTTTATCCCAGTGAGAGCAAACAAAGTTTGCGCCTGAAAATATCTTCAGGACTAAATATAGTGTTGTACTATCTTATCCAGTAAGTAGTGCAACACCAAGGCAACTCGTGGCAAAGGTGGAGCAAGCTACCAGGCACTTCTAACCCAGTATCTCCCATAATGCAAAACACATTTCCTATGTGGATATGTATACTGTTATGCATTAAAGGGATTGGCCATCTACCCAGACTAGTTTCGACCTTTATTGAGGTCTCTTCAGTGGGAGCCAGGCCCAGAGCTGGAGATACCAGGCAGAAGCAGTAGCAAGTCATCTGTGCCTATGGGAGTTGCCAAAAGGTTTATCACCTTTTTTAAAAATTACTCTGGATTTAGAGAAAGATGTTGAAAATTTATTTATCACTAGGTTAGACTATAATAGATTTAGTTTAATCCTTTATCCCAGTGAGAGCAAACAAAGTTTGCGCCTGAAAATATCTTCAGGACTAAATATAGTGTTGTACTATCTTATCCAGTAAGTAGTGCAACACCAAGGCAACTCGTGACAAAGGTGGAGCAAGCTACCAGGCACTTCTAACCCAGTATCTCCCATAATGCAAAACACATTTCCTATGTGGATATGTATACTGTTATGCATTAAAGGGATTGGCCATCTACCCAGACTAGTTTCGACCTTTATTGAGGTCTCTTCAGTGGGAGCCAGGCCCAGAGCTGGAGATACCAGGCAGAAGCAGTAGCAAGTCATCTGTGCCTATGGGAGTTGCCAAAAGGTTTATCACCTTTTTTAAAAATTACTCTGGATTTAGAGAAAGATGTTGAAAATTTATTTATCACTAGGTTAGACTATAATAGATTTAGTTTAATCCTTTATCCCAGTGAGAGCAAACAAAGTTTGCGCCTGAAAATATCTTCAGGACTAAATATAGTGTTGTACTATCTTATCCAGTAAGTAGTGCAACACCAAGGCAACTCGTGGCAAAGGTGGAGCAAGCTACCAGGCACTTCTTAATAATCTTCTTAATCTTAATAAGATTACACATCCATTTGACTGCTACCATATTTATTCTTTGAACTCTTGGGACTCATTCTGATATCGCATCATTTAAGTATTGTTTAAATGCTTCCCATGCACTGCCGATATTCTTCCCATCCAGCAACTGATCCCATTCCACGGAACTCAGTATACTCCTTAGTTGGTCATAATTTCCTGCTTTGTTAACTTAACTATTATTAATACACTATACAAAAAAAAAAGGAAAATTTGTATGAATTCCATTTAAAAAAAATCAGGACAAAATGTGTGTAAACACATAATATATTGTTGGATTCTGATTATGTAGAGATTAGAGTAATTATTATTTGGTTCAGAATCCAACATGATCACAAAGGCTAGACTTGTAAACATTATTTAATGTAAATAACTTATTTTATAATTTAATATTGATATAACTACCTTAATTTTGTCTAATATTTAATTATTTAATCAAAGATATGTATTAATAATGAAAAGACTGTATTAAATATTATTAAGCTATTTTATTTATTACTATATTAATATTATAAGAACTTGTATTTGATAATTTAACTGTGCATTAATTGAAATGTAAATATTCTCTATTTATTCCTATTTGTAGAAGTTTAACGTTATGCAATAGCTCAATTTTATTATATTTTGTTTGGTTGTCATGGAGATGTATGTAAGTGAGCGAGCACATTTTTGGAACAGCACGTGGGGAGAATGTTGAAAATTATTGAAAAGAGTTTTAGTCAAAAAAATTACGAGAACAATTTAGGCGGGAAGAACGCATATATAAAGGAGGAACACTGAAAATAAAGATAGAAAGGAAACAGAGACAGAGTGAATTGGCATTCCGTTGGAATCGGAGTATTCAGCATTCGGGGAATCAGAGTGCGATATTAGAGAGTTGGCAAGTCACTCAAGCAGCTTTTTTAAGTCTACTAGTCGAGAAACGATTAGCTAATGGGTTGTAGAATAACAATTATAGCTGCGGAAGACAGCTGAGTGACTACTGAATGAATAGTGATACTAGAGTTGAGATTTAATTTCAGGGCCGACCTTTCAAGGACACACGGAATCTTTAAGCATAGTACGGAGTAACGAGAGAATAGTAGAGGCTGTAAAGTTGAAGTTTACCGTTGGCTGTGTTTAGAATTATAGTTTCTAAAGAGTTAATTGAATGCCGGAGGAGTGAACAACTGTGCATATAAAATCTAAAGTTAAGGAATTATCGTGTTACTTTAAATTCATGAGTGATCAGTAGTTCTTCATGCAAGAACGTCTGATTATGTGTATTGTGACCGTGAATTAATTCAGTTAATGCTTAGAAGATTTATTTTAATGAATGCTGTTTATTGTTAAAAGTGTTTACGATTATAAAAAGTGTTTGTGTGTAAGTTGATGAAGAAAGAAGATTATCGGTAAGATTATTCCAACCATTAATATTCCTATGCAGAAATGAGAGTGTGTTTCATCCTAGAATTTCCTTATGCTAACAGTAACTATTGCGAAGATTAGCTGAAGTGTAAATTTAAAAGTGTTTGCTTGTAAAGAGGTGTTACTGCAATTTTATTATATTTGGAACTTAAGGAACTGTGAGAAGACTGTATTAGAGATAACAAATTTACCATTGTCTGAGTTTGTATGACAGTATTATCAGAAAGGCTGAAGTGTTTATAATAACTTAATTAGTGATTTGATCTTAAGTGTAAAATTTGTGATTCTAAAATTAAATGTTTGGTTTTGTTAATCAAAAGTTGTATTTTGTCTGAATCTCTTTTACTGCACCATTCATAAAATATTCGAACCAAAGCGGGTGAATTAAGTAGGTTAATTATACTTGGCCAGTATATATAATAACAACATATAAAGGAGGGGTAGTTGAGAGTTGATTTATCTTCAATTCTTGAACTAATTCAGATATAAAGTGGCGCAGTCTTTAAATATAAATTTTCTTTATATTTGAATTAGAAATTAACTAGCAATCTTCTATTTTGTTTAAGAACATCGTAGTGATTAACATGTCGGATCCAAAGTATAGATTGAGAAGAAGTAGGATCCAACAATAGGATCCAACAATATAATCATAATTTTAAAAATAAAAAGTGCTGAATTTTTTAAAGAAAATTATTATTATTATTATTCATTATACAAAAAATTCTGTATAATCTTCATTGTTAAACATATTAGAAGAACATGTGTTGTAAATACATAATATAGAGGCAAAAAAGTATTATTAAAAATTTTAATTGAAATCCAATGTAGAAAATGAACCATAAAATGCAGCACTTCGTGCTGAATTTTGTAAAATTATAAGTTGGAATGTCACTCACTCAAGATGATTATTGTATATGTGTAAATATTTTAGAAGTCAATATAAAAAATAAAAATTAAGTTATTTGGTAACCTCCTTGGAATCAACAGACTCATTGTGGGAGGCCTGCGCAACCAGCAGCATGTCTATCATAAAGAGCTTTGAAGTTATTTATACTACCTACACTTACAGTGCACTCTGACAATGCACTCACTAACAGCTACCACATAAAAAATCTACCCACTCCCTTCTTCACCACATCTCTATACAACTTCCAGAGATGGCCTCTTATTCTTCCCATCTTAACATCCACTCTTTTTATAATTTTTTCTGTATTAATTTTATAGACTCCCTTAATTAACTTGAAGGTCTCCATCATGTCTCCTCTTTTCTTCCTACCTCTGTAACTTCAACCAACCTCTGTAATCCATATTTTCTCAAATCCACTTCATAACCAACACTCCAGAGGCCTGATATCACTTTGGCTATTCATCTTTGGATCCTCTGTAGTGTTTCCACATCACAATGAAACAAAGTGATCAAATTTAAGCAGTATAGTCCATATGTGGTCTGACCGATGCCTTATATAAATGCACCACCACCTTATCCCTGCATCTGTGTACTTTTTATCATAGCAGCAATACGATGTGCAGTCTTTGCAACATGTGCAATGTGCCCCTGGAACTTGAGTCCACTGCTGATATTATTTCATCACTTCAAAATCCCGAATTTCATCCACTTCCTGAAGTACGGCTCCACCAATACAATATGTAGTGTTCAGGGGCGAATATTCCAAGTGTGCGGTGCCCATCCATGAAATATCAGTATCACTGATATTATATTTTTGCATTTATTCCCATTAAAGACTCCCCTAATTGTTTGCAGACTTTGCATGATTCCTAAAATTAAACACAATATACTAATGCTTCATTGCTCTCTTCATGAGGATAATGAAGCATTAGTGCTTTGTGAAGAGGGTACTTTACGATGTGTAAACATTGCGTGACATTCAGGTTAATAGCCCAGGTGTGCTTTCAAAATGCATACACCTTTGCACCCTTTGAAAATATGGAAATAGGGCACAGCAGGTCAAATTCTTAGTGTTGTAGTATTTTTAAACCACTGAGAAGGCGTGGTTAGGTGAGCTAACATTTTGAATTCACCCAGCACCTAGCGTCTGTGATCGGTTATTGTGTCAACCAATCCAGTTGAATGTTGTCACTTGTCATGAGTTGAGTGTTTTCTGTATGATGGCTGTATTACAAACAGCTGTTACACATGTTTTCTGTAACTGAAAATTTGAAAGTGGATGTTAGGAGAAAACAACCTAAATGTTTCTCTTGCTATGCAGTATAGCATCTTTTGAAGTTGCAAAGTTTTTTGACGGTATACAGGCATTTTTATTCTAGTGTCCGGAAACAACGAGTATTCTGTGTATTATAAGACGTTGTTGATCTACAATATACCATTAATTGTATACCTTATCAATCTCGCATACCAGCAGATATGAGATTGATAAGACAGACGAACTGCTGATACTAAAAAAAAAACTAATGAATGTAGGATTCCCGAAAGTGTGGATAATTCCAATAATGATCAGATGTTATGTCTCAGTAAACAAAAGAAAATCCTTGGAAAATGGAGCGAAATATACACAAACCAGAGAAATACACTTAACACAGACAACAAATTTTACGAAATGATTGGCTGCTCCATCAGACCATATTTATTGCTACCATACTCTCTGTCTCCTTGTAAGTTTTTTTTTAATTATGCCATTATAAATTCACTTATTCATGTCTAGACTTTATAGGCTCATGCTATTCACTCTACCCAGCAACTTATAGGACACACATATCACAAATGTTAATTATTAAATTTCCTTAGCATTAATGAAAGTATTTCTACTCACACTTATTCTTTCCTTTCATTTCCTATTCTCACGAATTATAAATGATGGTTCACATATTTTCATCTTTGAGTATTTCAAATATAGCATTCTCCTTCATTGTTGTTTTCTAATAAATATTCTAATAAAAGCGATTGTTCCCCCACTACAGAAGTATTCAAAGTTATCTTGCAATTAATTGCATCGTACCAATTAAAATGAGTGCTGATGCGCTGTGTGCTCTCAAACCTTTCATACATCGATAAAAATGCAATAATACAGTCATGTGCATTCACAGAGGGGGGGGGGGAACGGGGAACCCCCCAATTATATAATTCCACAAATTATAATCGTAAAAGTGATGGAGATATGTAACCTTACACCCTCGACCATGAGATGCTTTTTCTGTCTTAAAATTTTATTAAGGGTTGGCCTGTTTCTGCCCATGGCCGAGTAGCCATAGAACACATGTTTTATTGCAGCAATAAAGCATGTGTTACTGTTTTGGGTTCATCTTTCTCTGATTTGTGAAAAAAATGTGAACTATTGTGAACAGCAACCAGTGTTCGTTTGCCCTCTGTATCTAGTGAATCACTGACTGAAGCATGAATTGTAAATTTATAGAAACAAATTTAAACAGAAAAATACATTTTTAAAAAGTAAGTGTATGTAATTTAATATTATTTTACTTGTTAGTTTTATGATGTTTTTGCTTTTAAACTGAAATAATTTGATTTAGGATTTTGGGATTAATTAGTTTTTATAAAATATGCCGGTAAATTTTTTATATATGAAATTGTGTTAAAAACTATGTTAATTCCGAATACTATTTTTTTTCCAAGAATTAAAGATGATTAAAATCAATGTAAAATGTAAATAATGTATTTATAGTTTACATCAACAAATAATTACATCAAAAAATGCTAAAAGACATTTATTGATGTAATTATTTAATTACATCGATAATTATAAAAATTTATTGCTGTAATTATTTGTCTCCAAGCTTCTCCTCCCCCCCCCCCCCAGAAAACTTTTTGTGGACGCCCATGCATATTTGTAGCTCCAGTTGCATAACCCACACAACATACCCAACCGAAATGGGCACGCGATGCCACTGATAGTGTTATATACATGATGAAAATTATGGAAACAACTACCATGTTAGAGTAAAACTTTAGTTTAATATAAACCAAAATAAACACTCAAAGTTATGACATTCACATTAAGGTCATCATCTGGAGTATACACATATATACAAAGAAACAAGCTGCACTACAATCTACATGGTATGCTAAAGTTACTGATCAACCATTAAAACTATTGGTCTAACCACTGGTGGGAAAAAAGACCCTTTACTACATTAAAGCTAGAGTCCTGTTATTATCATTATCTATTAGGTTACAAAATTAAATTAAGCTGGAGAGCAACATTGTTCATGCAAAAAAAAAAAAAAATTACTTATATAAGTATACATATAAATTACAACATACTAGTATGGATAGTGGTTTCAGCCAATAAAAGCTGAAAATTTGCTTCGAGTCCTAAAGTTAGGTTTGCTGGAAAACTAAACGGACTGAATGTGTGCCATCCAAATTCTTGGGATTTTTATGCAACTGTTATTGTTAACATTAGGGTGGTTAATCAGAATTTCATAGGCTTCTTTAAATTTCCATTCATACCAGGTTTTAACCCGATAAAGAACAAGTACTTTATAAATAAAGTTCTTTATAATAAAGAACAAGTACTTTTCCAATCAATTTGGTGTAGGGTGTTAAGAACATGATCGGAGACAGACCTCTTAGATCATGCTCTTAATAACCTACTGTGGTGATTCTCAACCTGTGGGGTGCATTCCCCTTTGAGGGCACAAAATATGTAACAGGGGTGGGTTGAGGAAAGTGGAAATCAAAGGAAAACCTGAAAAACTACTTTATTGAAAACAAAAGTATTTAATGAAACTATTTATTGACACAAAAACATAAAATACACTCTAAAAATAAAATCCACTGTATTGAATAAATTAGCTATGCTTATAGGAATATATCAGTATTGCAAAATATACTGAGCAACTAATTAAAACTAAACACATTAAACTAAAAATTAATGGCTTTATTCAGCAGTAGAAATCCAGTAATTTTGTTGCAGAGCAAAGATTTTCATGTGATGGTAATACAATGGAAATAGATTTCTTTCTCTTAGTTTTCTTTCTATATTTAACTGAGATCTATATTTTGTTTTTAAGCTAGCCACAGCAGAAAACCCGATTTCACAAGATAAGATGTTGGAAATGGCAAAAGTGCATGAAAAGCTCTTGACTTGAATGCAGAAAATTCATCAACACTGGCCCAAAATTCAAACAGATTTAGATGCAAATTGTCTATTGATTTCTTCACTTGATGGGAAGTCTATAAATTGTTCCTCTTCTTCAATTGAGAAACCTTCAGGGGTAATTTGAAATATGTTTTTAACCCACTTGTACACTGCCATTACGTTGTCATCGGTTATAAAATAGTTTCTAAAATTCTTCGTCAACATTGTTAAATGATTTTCAATAGTTGCAAATAAAACTTTGAGGAGTTACTCTTCTGCTTTGTAGGTTTTGATAAATTCATCCACATTTGCAAACATTTCTAACTTTTGTTGCTTTGCCTTTTTGTTCCAGAACTCTAGTTTTTTACAAAAAGCATTCACTTTGTCACTCATCTCTAAGATATTTTTTTCCTGGAGTTGCAGGCTTAATATACTTTGTTTCTCAAATATATCCACCAAGTAGCTTAATTTCATGTTTAGAGACTACAAATAAGTGGTCTCTAAACACCTCTGCTTCTTAGTGATTTTCCTCTTCCAAGAAGATTGCTATTTCATCTCTTCATTTGTAAACACGTTGTAAACATTTTCCCTGCGATAACCATCTTGTTTTGCAGTAAAATAGTAATGTTGAATGTTCTGCTCCAGCCATGTCTTTGCAAAGTTCAGAAAACAATCTTGATTTTAAGGGTCTAATTTTTATATAATTCACCATGGTTATAACTGTTGTTAACACAATGTTTAGACCAGGACTCATTTCCTTTGCAGCAAGAGCTTCTCTATTATTCATGCAATGTGTCCAAATACATTGTGGGGATTTTTCCCTCACAAATGCTTGTAAAGTTTCAAACCTTCCAGACATAAGTCGAGCATATGCTAGTCTTATTATGATAAAGTTACAAGACCATTAGATGAGGGAAAGGCATATACTGCCATTTTCTTAGACTTAACGAAGGTATTTGACAGGATGCCACGTGATAAGCTGATATTCAAGTTGCAGCACATGGGTCTGGATGTCAGGTTGGTCAATGGGATTCAGGATTTCGCTGTCTGATAGGTATCAGAGAGTTCTGTATGGTGGGGTAGTTTCAAGGAAGCGGAGGGTTACAAGTGGGATCCCACGGGGCTCAGTACTGGGACCTATATTTTTAACCTTTATATCAATGACATTGTCAGTGGATTGGAAGGGGATATTCAGTTGTTTGCAGATGATGCAAAGCTGGGAAGGATTATTAATAATAGCGCAGATGCGGCAGCCCTGCAAGAGGTTTTGAATAAGCTAGATAGATGGGCAAATGAATGGGGATTTCTGTTTAATGCAGCAAAATGTAAGGTCTTGAGGTTTGGGAAACATCGATGGGACACTGCATACTCTCTGGGAGGAGTTATACTAGAGGAAGTAGGGAGACAAGAGATCTAGAGGTTGATGATTGATAGAAACCTGAAATTTATTGGACATATTGCAAAGGTGTTGAAGGTAACACAGAGGATTGCTGCAATAAGGAGAAGGACGCTGACCTGCAGAGATAAAACAGTTATCATTCTGTTGTGTAAGACCCTGATCAGACCACACTTAGACTATTATTCTCAGATTTGGTCCCCAGGATTTGAAGGGGATAAATTAACTGTGGAAAGGGTACAAAGGTGGATAATAAGTCCTGGTTTCAGGACTGTACAATGATAGTTATGAGGATCGACTAAGGGAATGTGGACTGTAGAGTTTGATGGATAAAAGAAGGAGAGGTGATATGATTGAGACTTTTAAACTGTTGAGAGGTAGTTACAGGGTTGACACTGGGGAGTTCTTTCACTTGGTTGAACCCTGGGAAGGAGCCATCCCTGGAAGTTATGAAAGGAATCAGTGAGCAAGAGGGTGAGGAGTGGTTTCTTGGCATGGAGGGTGGTTGAACCATGGAATGCATTGCCTGATGGAGTGGTGAGAGTGAGAACGGTCAATGAGTTTAAGGAGTGGTATGATTTCATAGGGTCCCCCCTAAGAAACTTTGTGTTTCTTAGGGGGGACCTCCCCTCGATGAGTCTTGATAGACTTTGTGTTTCTTAGGAAGGACCTCCCAATGAGTCTTTTGACTCCATGGAGGCCTGAATAATAATAATAATAATCCTCATCATCAGTGCAAATGACAACACAATTTTACCACTGTTTATTTGCCTTGCATATAAAATCGTCCAATATTTTGAACAATTTAGGTGCTGTAGCTGTTACTTCTATTGGATTACAAAACAATAACTCTTCAACTGCTATTAATCCATCGCAAAATCGAATCTAAGCAATTAAATGAGAATCCTTGTTGCTATCTGTTGCTGCATCAAGCTGAATTGAGAATAATTGGTCACAAAACTTCGTCAAAATTCCTGCTGAATATCTTCACATATATCACCAATTTTCCAAGCAACATTATTATTATTATTATTCAGGCCTCCATAGAGTCAAAAGACTCATTGTGGGAGGTCCTTTCTACGAAACACAAGTCTATCAAGACTCATTGAGGGAGGCCCCCTCCTAGGAAACACAAAGTCTATCATACCACTCCTTAAACTCATTGACCGTTCTCGCTCTCACCACTCCATCAGTCAATGCATTCCATGGTTCAACCACCCCCCATGCCATGAACCAATCCTCACCCTCTTGCAAACAGTTTCCTTTCATAACTTCCAGGGATGGCCTCTTGTCATCACTCCTTCCTGCTTTTCAACCAAGTGAAAGAACTCCCCAGTGTCAATCCTGTAACCACCTCTCAACAGTTTAAAAGTCTCAATCATATCACTTCTCCCTCTTCTATCCACCAAACTCTGCAGTCCACATTCCTTCAGCCGATCCTCATAACTAACATGCTGTCAGTCCTGAAACCATCTTTGTTATCTGCCTTTGTACCCTTTCCACCGTTCATTTATCCCCTTCAAATCCTGAGGACCAAATCTGAGAACAATAGTCTAAGTGTGGTCTGATCAGAGACTTATACAATGGAATGATAACCCTTTTTTCTTTGCAGGTCAGTCCTTCATTACTGCAGCAATCCTCTGTGTTACCTTCGCCACCTTTGCAATATGTCCCCTAAATTTCAGGTTTCTATCAATCAACAACCCCAGATCTCTTGTCTTCCCTACTTCCTCCAGCATAACTCCTCCCATAGAGTATGCAGCATCCCATCGATGTTTCCCAACCCTCAAGACCTTACATTTTGCTGCATTAAACTGACATCCCCCCCCCCTTCATTTGTTCATCTATCTAGCTTATTCAAGTCTTCTTCCAGGGCTACCACGTCTGCACTATTACTAATAACCCTTCCCAGCTTCACATCAGCCACAAACAAATGAATGTCCTCTTGCAATCCATGAACAATGTCATTGATATAAAGGTTAAACACTATCGCTCGCAGTACTGAGCCCTGTGGAACCCCACTTGTAACCTTCTGCCTCTTTGATATTGCTCAACCATACATAACTCTCTGATATCTATCAGACAGCAAATCCTGAATCCAGTTGACCAACCTGACATCCAGATCCATGTGCTGTAACTTGAATATTGTGTCCTCTTTGTCACTCGTGTAATACTGCTGCTAACAAATATTCCTTCACAATTTCCCATGCACTAATGATATCCTGTCCTGTCAATTCCTCCCCCCACGAAACTTCTCCAAGTCGACGTCTAAGACTATTATAATCACCTGCTTTATAATTCCACATACGTTCCTGTCTCTTTGATACTCCTGCATGTCTATTCTTTTTCCTAGTCAAAACGACATGGTCACTCTCTCCAAATAGTGGGAGAGATGTCATCTCAGTTATTATCAACTCTTCTGATGCTATAACCGAATCCAAAACTCTTGAACCTCTTGTTCCCTCTATTACATGTTGCCTAATACATTTGTCCCTCTAGAATTCTAGAAATTCCATTCCCTTATTGCTACATGCATCTTCCTCTCCCCAATTTATACTACTGTAGTTAAAATCTCCCATAACAATCATTCTTCTTGCACTTGCCATGCTCAACTGTCTCAACATCTCCCACTCCCCACCCTCTGTGCTCCTTGGTCTGTAGCAACACCCCCACTAATTATCCTGTCTTGCCCACCTCTACCTCACACCATGTGCTTTCAAAATCATTAGTGTCACAGCCTTCCAAAGCCTCCACTCTTAGAGGACATAGGTCATCACTTATCATAAGCAATAATCCACCACCAAGCTTTGCCTTCCTATCCTGCCGAAAAATGCTGTACCCAGCAACTTCTATTCCTGTTATTATAACCTCTTCAGTCAACTTCATCTCGGTGATCCCAGTAATCTTTGGCCAGGCTGATGCTATCAGTGTCACCAATACCTCTCCCTTATTCCGAATACTCCTGCCATTAGTATAAAGCATAAAAATGCCCATTGTTTTTATACCCAGCATTATCTCCTCTAGACTCCACTGAGCTCAGCGTTACCTGATGTCATTCCCCTTCTCCCAAGCACCCATTCCCACAAGAGTATACCCCTGCTACCATCCTTCCCGGGACACACTGACTCGTTCAGAACAGCAATTTCTCCAGATGCCTACGTCCTTCCTCATTCAAATGCAAGCCGTCTCTCGCATACAATTCCTCTCTGTCCTCAAATGCCCTCCAAGCATCCACATATTCCAATCCTCTCTTCTGACATATTCTCCCTATTATGCCATTCAATATCACTGCTCTTTTGCTCAGCTCATCACTATCGTACCTAGGCAACACACACACACAATCTTTCCTCTCTGTATCTTCTTTCGTACACCCTCAATCAAGAATCTCATATCTCTCGCTACCCTACTTACATTACCACTCAAGTCATTTGTTACTACCATCACAATCATCTCATCCACCCTTTCACCTCTCTTAATTGCCATAGCCACACTTTCTATCATTCCACCTGGCAAACACTCCTCACATATCCTATCTTGAACATCACGGATCATTGTGTCCCCATACATTACACCTGTTACCACCCTATTCCTCAATTGCTCACATGCATCCCTCACTCTCTTTCTTGTAACACTTTCTCTCTGTGCTCCCCTACTTACCTGCCTTCCTGACATCACTCTATCTCTAGTCCCTGTGCTCCTTACATTCCTCTCTCTCTCTTTCCATTCTTTCCTCTTCTATCATTCCTATATCTGACACTCATTCCCTCTTTTCCACTTATCCTATTCTCACCTCTTCTATCATTCATACAACCCTCTCTCATTCCCTCTCCTACTGTTCCCATTCTCTCCTCTTCTATCACTCCCATAACTCTCTCTCATTCCCTCTCTTATACTGTTCCTATTCTCTCTTCTTCTACCATTCCCATTGTCATTTAAAAGAGGTAAACACTGTAGTTTTAGTAAAACTTTCTTCAAGCATAGCTTCCACAATATCAATTGCAGCTGGCAGAATTAGGTCTTCTCTGATAGTGTGGGGTTTTTGCACCTAGCTATTTTAGATGCAATTTTGTAAGAATGTAGTAAAGCTTTTTCATTTACAAACAAAGCTTTTTTTTTTTTAATGCTAGATGTTTGCTTTTCAAAACATTTCAGTTTGGCAGCAAAGATCTCTCGAGGTTTTTTAACATAATCCTTATGAAATGTTTCCAAATGTGTTTTAAGTTTATTCGGTTTGATGCTCTCAGCCACCAAAATTTTTGAAACAGTGATCTTTCATCATCACTTACTTCAGTCTTTGTAAAAGCAAAATCTTAATATTCTGCTTCATCCCTTCTTGATTTTACTTTTGAAATAATGTTTTGTAAACCTGAATTGGTTATCGATGTTCCACAGTCATCAGATGTTCACTTATGTTCAGTTAAAAATTTATCCATTTTCCTACACTAGAAAAGATTGTTTTTATACTGTGTATCACAGCCATTGCAAATATGAGTAAAATAATGCCGACCATCGACTTCTCACTATTGGTCACTGTTGCAATTTTACTGCCGTCTTGCCATTTCGAGCCTTATTTACTCGCAGAAACATTTCCAGAACATTCTAGACTTCCTGTAATGAAATCACAAATGTTTCTGAACGGTCGATACGATTCAGTGGTCCGTGATGTGATGCCCGATCTATACAATTTTTGAAATATTCGATGATGTATTTAAATCTGTATGAATATTTACAAATTTTAATTAATTCCTGGTTTTTTTGTTTTGCTAACTTTTCTGGGTTTTGTCAGTGTCTCAGCACAAGAATTGCAAGGGGGGAGGGTGGGGGACACCACATAAACTAATATTAAAAATTGAGGCACACATCAAAGAAGGTTGAGAAACACTTACTCAACTCAACCTTCTGATATTGAGTAAACTCAATCAGAAGGTTGAAAAAGTTTGGAAAAGTACTTGTTCTTTAAATCATACAAAAACCTGGTATGAACGGAAATTTAAAAAAGCCTGTGGAATTTTGATTAAACACCCTAATCTTAACGATATTGGTGGCATAAAAAATACCACGAATTTGGATGGCATACATTCAGCCCACTTAGTTTTACAGCAAACCCAACTTCAGGAATCAAAACATATTTTCAGCTTTTATTGGCCACTATTATTATTATTATTCAGGCCTCGATGGAGTCAAAAGACTCATTGTGGGAGGTCCTTCATAAGAAACACAAAGTCTATCAAGACTCATCGAGGGGAGGTCCCCCCCCCTAAGAAACACTGTCTATCATACCACTCTTTAAACTCATTGACCGTTCTCGCTCTCACCACTCCATCAGGCAATGCATTTCATGATTGAACCACCCTCCATGCCAAGAAACCACTCCTCATCCTCTTGCAAACAGTTTCCTTTTGTAACTTCCTGGGATGGCCTCTTGTCATCACTCCTTCATGCTGTTCAACCAAGTGAAAGAACTCCCCACTGTCAACCCTGTAACCACCTCTCAACAGTTTAAAAGTCTCAATCATATCACCTCTCCTTCTTCTGTCTACCAAACTCTGCAGTCCACATTCCTTCAGCCGATCCTCATAACTAACATGCTGTCAGTCCTGAAACCATCTTTGTTATCTGCCTCTGTACCCTTTCCACAGTTCATTTATCCCCTTCAAATCCTGGGGACCAAATCTCAGAACAATAGTCTAAGTGTGGTCTGATCAGAGACTTATACAATGGAATGATAACCCTTTTATCTCTGCAGGTCAGCGTCCTTCATTACTGCAGCAATCCTCTGTGTTACCTTCACCACCTTTGCAATGTGTCCCCTAAATTTCAGGTTTCTATCAATCATCAATCCCAGATCTCTTGTCTCCCCTACTTCCTCCAGTATAACTCCTCCCATAGAGTATGCAGTGTCCCATCGATGTTTCCCAAACCTCAAGACCTTACATTTTGCTTCATTAAACTTACACCCCTCTATTCATTTGCCCATCTATCTAGCTTATTGAAATCCTCTTGCAGGGCTGCTGCATGTGCACTATTACTAATAATCCTTCGCATCATCCACAAACAACTGAATATTCCCTTGCAATCCACTGACAATGTTATTGATATAAAGGTTAAACAATGTAGGTCCCAGTACTGAGCCCCTGTGGGACCCCACTTGTAACCCTCTGCTTCTTTGAAACTACCCCACCATACAGAACTCTCTGATACCTATTGGACAGCCAATCTTAAATCCAGTTGACCAATCTGACAACCAGACCCATGTGCTGCAATTTAAATATCAGCTTATCATGTGGCATCCTGTCAAATGCCTTCGCTAAGTCTAAGAAAATGGCAGTATATGCCTTTTCCTCATCTAATGCTCTTGTAACTTTATCATAAAAGGCTAGCGTATTGCTAAAACAAGTTGATGTCTTAGACTATTATAATCACCTGCCTTATTATAATTCCACATACATTCCCTTCTCTTTGATACTCCTGCATGTCTATTCGTTTTCCAAGTCAAACCATATGGTCACTCTCTCCAACTGGTGGGAGAGATGTTGTCTCAGTTATTATCAACTCTTGTGATGTTATAACCAAATCCAAAACTCTTGAACCTCTTGTTCCCTCTATTACATGTTGCCTCTAAGACATTTGTCCCTCAAGAATTCTAGAAATTCCATTCCCTTATTGCTACATGCATCTTCCTCTCCCCAGTTTATACTACTGTAGTTAAAATCTCCCATAACAATCATTCTTCTTGCATTTGCCAAACTCAACTGCCCAAACATTTCCTGCTCTCCCACCCTCTGTGCTCCTGGGTCTGTAACAACACCCCACTAAATATCCTGTCTTGCCCACCTCTACCTCACACCATATGCTTCCGAAATCATTAGTGCCACTGCCTTCCAGAGCCTCCACTCTTAGAGCACATAGGTCGTCACTTATCATAAGCAGTACTCCACCACCACGCTTTGCCTTCCTATTCTGCCAAAAAATGCTGTACCCAGCGACTTCTATTCCTGTCATTATATCCTCTTCTGTCAACCACGTCTCAGTGATCCCAATAATTTTTGGGATCACTGAGACGTGGTTGACAGAAGAGGATATAACATCACAATAGTCTGATGCTATCCGCGCCACCAATTCCTCTCCTTTATTCCGGATACACTTGGCATTAGTATAAAGCATATAAATGCTGTTGTTTCTATACCCAGCATTATCTTCTCTAGACTCCACTGGGCTCAGTGTTAGCTAATGTCGTCCCCCTTCTCCCAAGTACCCATTCCCACAATAGGCCACCCCTGCTACCATCCTCCCTGGGACACACTGACTTGTTCAGAACCGCAATCTCTCCAGATGCCTACGTCCTTCCTGATTCAAATGTAAGCGGTCTCTCGCATACAATTCCTCTCTGACCTCAAATGCACTCCAAGCATCCATATATTCCAGTCCTCTCTTGTCACACATTCTAGCTATTATGTCATTCAATATTACTGCTCTTCTGCTCAGCTCATCATTATCATACCTAGGCAACACACACACACAATCTTTCCTCTCTGTGTCTTCTTTCGTACCTCCTCAATCAAGAATCTCATATCTCTCGCTGCCCTATTTACACCACCACTCAAGTCATTTGTTCCCACAATCACAATCATCTCATCCACCCTTTCACCTCTCTTAACTGCCAAAGCCACACTTTCTATCGTTCCTCCTGGCAAACACTCCTCACGCATCCTGTCTTGACCACCATGGATCATTGAGTCCCCATACATTATACCTCTTACCATTCCCTCTCTCGTGTTGTTTTCATTTTCTCCTCTTCTTTCATTCCCAGACCTGTCTCTCTCATTCCCTCTCTCCTACTCTTTTCATTTTCTCGTGTTCTAGCACTCCCATACTTCTCTCTCATTCCATCTCTCCTACTGTTTCCATTCTCTCCTCTTCTAGCACTCCCATACCTCTCTGTCATTTCATCTCTCCTACTGTTTCCATTCTCTCCTCTTCTAGTATTTTCATACCTCTCTCTCATTGCCTCTCTTCTTCTGTGTCCATTCTCTCCATTTCCACATCCAATTCCATTCTCTCCTCTCCTATCATTCCCAAAACTCTCTCTTCCCTACTCTGATTTGCCTTGCATTTATCTCTTCCATTCTCCTAATCTCATCTTTCATACTTCTCCCTAGACATTCCACCTCCTCTTTCAGCTCTTCAATATATATCCATACTGCTTTGTTGTAATTTATATGTATACAGTACTTATGTAAGTAATTTTTTTTATGTGTGAGCATGTTGCTCTCCAGCTTAATTTAATTTTGTAACTTAATAGATAATAATAATAACAGGACTCTAGCCTTAATGTAATAAAGAGTCTTTTTTTCCACCAGTGGTCAGGCCAATAGTTTTAATGGTTGATCAGTAACGTTAGCATACATGTAGATTGTAGTGCAGCTTGTTTCTTTGTATATATGTGTATACTCCAGATGATGACCTTAATGTGAAGGTTGTAACTTTGAGTGTTTATTTTGATTTATGTTAAACTAAAGTTTTACTCCAACGTGGTAGTTGCTTCCATAATTTTTATGATGCAATTTGATTATTGTGTAAGCAGGAATCAAAGGAAGTAGTCGTATCTCTGTATCCAAAAGTGTAACAGTTTGCATTTATTCAGATTAAAACTTTAACCTCACTCATTTGTCCAAGCTAAAAGTCTATTGAATTCTTCCTGTAGAGAAATATCATCAGCACTACTCCTGATAATTCTGCTTAACTTTGCATCATCAGCAAACATTTGAAGATCCCCAGTCAAATCACATGAAATATCATTAACAAACAAGTTAAACAGTAGGGGGCTCAAGACTAGAACCCTGAGGCATGCCACTGGTCACCTTCCTTTTCTGAGATGCAGTTCCATCATACACAACTTGCTGGTATCATTCAGAGAGCCAAGCTCCAATCCATTCATGTCATGTGGTAATCTATCGAATGCTTTTATAAAGTCCAAGAATATCACTGTATATGATTATCCCTTATCTAACACATTCATAACCCTATCATAAAACATAAACAGATAACTAAAACAAGCCCTGCCCTTCACAATCCCATGATTGAGTTGATGAACATCGAGGATCTTATGTTCATCAATCCAATCCTGCATTCTGTTTCTAACCAATTTTCCAACACTTGGAACACAGCTACAGATATACAGACAGGTCTATAATTGGCAACGTCTGCTCTCGAACCATGCTTGTGGAGAGGTAGTATTTTGCCTTCTTTCCACACCTTAGAATCTTTACCCACTGCAAGACTCTCATTAAATAAACAGGACAAGGGCATAGCTAACTCTTTTGCACATTCTTTTAAAATATGTGGTGGCATGTCATCTATTCCCACAGCCTTGTTAAGATCTAACCTGAGCAACACTTGATATACCTCTGAGTCTTTTACCTTTAATTCTACTAATTCTTGCCTCCCTTCTACATATTGCACAGCTCCACAATCACAGTTATTCTAAGCTTTATTTGAGAAAGAATAGGTTTTAGGTTGAATACAAGTTGTTAGGATCAGTTTTTACTTTAAGACAGATAGTTGAGAAATCATTATAAATCTGTATATGTGTTGCAAACTGCTTTAAAATACAGTTGTCAATTTGTTTTGATTGTCAGCAATAAAAAGACAAAACTATGAACAGTGGTAAAGCTAGAGCTTTTGCTACCTGGGCTGTCCCTGATTTTCCATCCCCTCTCAGTGTTTTAATTTATTTCCCTATACGTCATTTTGACATTTTTTGTAGTAATTTTGGTGTGTGCTATGTTTATTTTTGAAGTAAAACTTTAATTTCAGCATTCTAAAATGTTCTTTTTCTTGCTTTTCTGTTAGCAAAATCGTCAGTGATATTGGCAAAGTCTATTTCATAATAATGTAAATAATTCTTAATCTATTTTATTTAGAAAAACTCCTCTTACAACTATCAACATTTACAGCAATTGTGAGGAAAATTCGCAGTACTATTACAATATTTGGAAATGAGTTCTCGAGACTGAATTTTAGAATTAACTGCGAAAGTTCAAAAAGGTTCAAAGTTCTGCCTGGGGCAGACTGCTCCCTCCTTAGCTACATCTCTGACTATGAATTAGGCAACAACATGACAAATTTTGGCTACAATTTGAATGTAGAACCTATAGAAGAAGAAGAAGATAAAAAATTTTATTTATATACACTATTCTTAAGAGAAGATAGCAAATAAATATGAAAATATAGAAATGTAGGAAGTCTTTATGCTTGGGTATCAAGTAAATTATAACAGACAAGAAATTATATTCTTTTTAATCTTATACCCAAGTGTAAGCAAACAAAGTTTGCAAATGAAATGTCCTCATGACTGGGTTATTGTATATAGCTGTTCATATCAATTACCATTATCCCATAATGCTAAGTAAATTTCCCTTCCTTTCAGACATGTATATTATTGGAAGGGACACTACTCAGACCAATTTTAACTCTTATTGAGATCTCCTTGATTGGAGCTAGACCGAGGAAGATACTGAGGCTGAATCAGTGCAAAAGTCACATATTTAAAAAATATAAGACTTATTGATAAACTGACCATAGATATTTAATTCGTACGTATGTTCGTACAATATTGCCTATCAGTTTCGCTAGTAACTGACTAGCTTTCTCAAGTCTTGCACAATACAAAAAAATGTTAAATGCAAAAATGGTTTAAGAATACAAAAAACGTTAGTACCTGTTAGGTAGCTAAGGTAACACTTTCACGTGACATGTCTGTATGAATCGTGACTTTCTACTAAGTATCATGAACATGCGTTACATGCAAACATGTAATATGATTATTCATGTACTGTAGTTCTGTTGGACTGAGAGAATTAATTAGATTTTTCCAAGTATCGTTCAGTATGGCCCCTTGATTTCTGTTTAGTTTGCTGCCTGTACGTAGCACTACTGCTGCTTCTTCGAATAATTGATGTCTGTAATCATTATCTACGTAGAGCATAGAGCTGTTATCCCAGTCTGTAGTGTGGTTCGAAGTTGAAAAGTGATGTGCTAAACCGGAGGTGATCGTTCTGTTGTGATTTACATCACCAACATGTTCTTTCTGTCTTATTTCCAGGCTTCTCGAAGTTTGTCCAGTGTAGGAAAGACCGCACGTGCATGGAATATTATACACACCTGGATATTTATACGATGGAACACTGTCCTTAGGAGATCTTAAAACCTGTCTGATGCTAGTAGTTGGTTTAAATACAACAGAGTGATAACAAAGTGATTTTCAACATGTTGAATCACTGCCAGTCCAAAAATGAATCGAATATCCTAAAGAAAAATGTTTTAACTTTTCGATCACTCCAAATTATATTCCTAAAATGGACTTTATGTGTGGAATTGAAAAAAGTCTCTACCTGATATCACAAGCTGTAGCCAACGATATTAAATTCCAAAGCATTATTATCCTAGCAACAGCAAAACAACCAAAACTTAATACCACTCCATATGATAGGAAAGCTATTCGGAACTTGAGGAAGAACAAAGAAATAATAATAACTAAAGCAGACAAAGGAAATGCCACCGTCATCCTAAACTCAAAAGACTATTTCAAGAAGATAAACAATGACTTACTATCAGACAGTTATTATTATTATTATTATTATTATTGTTCCGGGAAACTCCAAGGAGTCGACAGACTCATCGAGGGAGGCCCTAACATCATGTCAAGAACAACTATTCAACATTCACACATTATCTATCATACCTTGCCTTGAACTCATTCACGGTCGTAGCACTCACAGCAGACTCTAGAAGCTTATTCCACTCATTCACCACTCTCCAAGTAAAAAACCTAGCTCTAACACCCTTGTCAACCACGCACTTGCCCAGCTTCCATGCATGGCCCCTAGTCCTCCCACCACCAGTCATATTTTCAAAAATAACTTCTGGATCAATCTTATAAAAACCCTTCAGTAATTTGAATGTCTCAATCATATCACCCCTCCTTCGCCTGTTGTCCAATTTCTGCAACCCACAAATCCTCAACCTATTCTCATAAGTTTCATTCCACAGACCTGCTATCATCTTGGTCACTCGTCTCTGGACCCTCTCCACTTTCTCCCATCACGAAGAAACCCTGGTGCCCATAACTGGGCACAGAAGTCCAGATGGGGTCTTATCAAGGCTCGATACAGAGGAACAACAACTTGTTTGTCTCTGCATGTTAAAGTATTTTTCAGAAGCCAAGTCATTTGGTGAGCTGTTTTAGTCACTTTTGCAGTGTGCCCCCTAAACTTCAACTCCCTATCCACCAACACCCCCAAATCCCTGGCTTCATCAATCTCCTGGAGTACGGTTCCACCAATGCGATATACTGCTGCTATTCTTTTCATCCTAAAGTGCATAACCTTACACTTTGCCACATTAAATTGACATCCATTTTTCCTAGCCCAGTCCTCCAAACTATCCAAATCATCCTTTAAAATTTTGACATCCTGTGCACTCACAATTGCTCTACCCAACTTTGCATCATCAGCAAACAAGTGAACACTTCCTCTCAAATCATTTCCAATATCATTGATGAACAAATTGAAAAGCAGTGGTCTAAGAACAGAGCCCTGCAGCACTCCACTAGTCGCAAGACGTCTTTTAGACTCCACTCCTGAATAAACCACTCTCTGGTATCTCTCCATCAACCACCCTCCTATCCATCTCACCAACCCTATATCTATCCCCATCTGCTCCAGTTTACTGATTAGAATTCCATGTGGTATCCTGTCAAATGCCTTGACAAGGTCCAGTAGTATCACTGTAAACTCATTACCCCTATCCAGTTCAGTCGTCACTGTGTTATAAAACGTGAGCAAGTTACTGAGGCATGATCTACCCTTCACAAAACCATGTTGTCCCCCATACAATATCCCATTTTCATCTATCCAACCTGTATTCTTTTCTTGACTAATTTCTCCAAGACCTTGACAACGATTCCTGATATGCTAATCGGTCGGTAATTTACAACAGCAGTCTTGGAACCACCATTATGCAGTGGAACTATTTTCCCCTCTTTCCACCCGCTCGGGACTAACCCAGACCCGAGACTCAAATTAAACAAAATGGTCAAGGGTACTGACAATTCTTTGGCTGCTTCTCGTACGACACGAGCTGATATACCATCCAATCCCACAGATGTATTGACATTGAGGTTATGCAATAGACTACTCACCTCCACTTCATTCACCACAATTCCCGTATAATCTACTGGTTTATTCGTTTCTGCAATGTCACCACCTGGATGATATACTCTTGCAAAGTGCTCACTCAGTAACTCAACTATCTCAACTGATTCAGTTACCTCCCTACCATCGGCATTCTTTAAAATCATTCTGCCATGTACATTTTTCCTTTTACTTGCTACATATCTAAAAAGCTGTTTAGGATTCTCTTTAGCCTGCATGGCCAATGTTCTTTTGTAATCCTTTTTGCTTTTCTTACCACACTCGTCACCCTTCTGGCCTGCGCTTTATACCGTTCATGTGCCTGCCAGTCACCTCTCTCCTTAAATTCCCTCCATAGTTGTTTCTTTTTTTGCAGCTGAAGCTTAATGGTGTTATTCATCCATTTAACCCCTACTTGATTTATTATTCGTACTCTAGGTATACAGTCAGCCATTGCTTCATGCAAGCACTTCTTAACTACCTCCCATGCACTATCAACTTCTAGTCCTTGCAGTTGTACATTCCATGGCACTGAACCAATCAAACTCCTAAGCTTGTCATACTTTCCAGCCCGATAATTCCACATGTACCCTGTCTTAATTGAAAATTCTACACCTTTAGCCACCTCCCAAGTCAAGACCCTATGATCACTCTCACCGATTGGTGGCAATGTGGTCATATTTGTTACAGCCAAATCCTCAGATGTAATTACTAGGTCAAGCACTCTCTGACCCCTAGTATTTTCCATTACATGCTGTCGCAGATAGTTATCCCTTAATAACTGCATAAAATCCAATTCCTTCCTCCCGTGTGTGTCCTCTCCTCACTCCAATCAATGCGACCATAGTTGAAATCTCCCATAATAATTAACCTCCTTCCACTCATTTCTTCTATTTGCTTGTGCATACTGTCACCACCATCTTTTCCATCACCTGGTCTATAGCAGCACCCAATTGTATATTTAGTTCTGCTAGCCACAATCTCACACCAAATGGCCTCAAATGTACTCTTTTCTTTTCCTGCAATTCATCTTCTATTCTCCTTGGCTGTAGCTCATCAGCTATCATCAACAATACTCCTCCCCTCATTTTATTCTCTCTGTCATTCCTGAACACACTGTACCCATCACATTCAATCCCACTGGCTATATCATCTACAGTCAGCCATGATTCACTAATACCAATAACCTGTGGTCTGGAAGTGCCAACCATGGCCAAAAATTCTTCTTTCTTGTCCCTAATACTCCTAGTATTAGTGTACATGAATTTAAGATCCCCATTAGTCCCAACCCTACCTTGATGCCTTATATTAACTATCCCACTCTGATTTGTTGTCCTTATTTGCTCTGGCATATTATATTCATTCTTACATTCAACTGCCTCCCTACGGACTGCATATCTACCCCCCCCCTTAACAAATCTAGTTTCCCCTGAATTGGCACATCCACTACATTCAGCAATGCTTTCTCAAGTCTTCTTACACCGTAACCATTCAAATGTAAGCCATCCATCTTATACAGATCCTTTCGCTCATCAAACTCACTCCACAAATTCCACACCACTCGTCATACATAACTCACAGATAAAGTCATTCGCAATTATGGGCCTCCTTTTAAACATTTCACTGTCATACCATGGCAAAAGACTAATCATTCTAACTCTCTCACTCTTTTCTTTTGCTACCTCAAACAATTCATTCAGGTCTTCTATCATTTCCATTTTATCTCCTTTCAAATCATTCGTACCTGCCACAACAATCATTTCTTTCACCCTTTCCTTTTGCTCTCTAATAGACTCAGTTACATCCTTTATGGTCGCACCAGGTTGGTACGATTTTGTCAAATCCTCTACTAACACACCTCGTACTAACGAGCCTCCATACAGCACTCTATCCTTCATTTTGTTCATGTTCACATTCATATGTCTATTTTTCCTGTCATACCTTTTATTATTGGTTGGTTCATTCGGTCGACTTCTGTTCATGCACTGCTGTTTTGCCCTTTCTATCGCACCATTCAACAACGCGATCTCACTCAATGCATCTATCTCATCTTTTTTATTCTCTGAGAATCATTAATACTATCATTCACACTTTCTATATTCACACTCTGACAATTCTCATGTACAACCTTGCCATTTCTTGTCATATCCCTATTTTCTTCATTCTGAAGTTTGACAAAAATATCACACTCACAATCCGAAATACATTTCAATTCCTCATTCTCCCTACATTTTCTACACACATTTAATCCTTTATTATCTTCTAACCATGCTCCGACCGCACTCCGCAAAGCGTTCATTTCACAGCTAGTACACTGAATACTATCAGACAGTTCAACATACAAAATTCTCAACAAAGATCATGCCATGAAGAACCACAATGAGACAAACTTCCTGATCCACAATATGAGTACTTGGCCTGAAGAACTAAAAAGAAAGCTTAAATCTTCACATTTCCCATTACTCCTGGACTGTATGGGGTGCCTAAAGTGCATAAGGAAGAAGTGCCACTTCGTCTGATTGTGAATGGCAGGTCCTCTCCCCCCCTTACCCATTAGCTAAACACCTAGCTAACTTACTTAAGGGAAAAATCAGACAAACAGAATCCTACATAAAAAATTCTCAACAATTTGTTGACAAACTCAAAAATGTGAAGATAACACAAACAGACATAATGGCCAGTCTAGACATAGTATCCTTATTCATGAATGTACCAGTAGAAGAAGTCATGAACATTATCAAAGATCTCTTTCCTGCTGATATTACAAAAATGTTCAAGCACTGCCTACAATCAAATTTCTTCAATGTTAATAACAAGATATACCAACAATTAGAAGGCCTAGCCATGGGCAGCCCTCTGTCACCACCATGTGTAGACCTTTTTCATGGAGAAATTTGAAAATGAAATCTTCACTAATATTCTCCTCACCCTTCAATATGGTGCAGATATGTGGATGATATCTTCTTCATATGGCAGGACAACATGGAAAACCTACATATGTGTGTCAATAAAATTAACTCATTGCACAATATAATCAAATTTACACTAGAAGTAGAAACAACAAACAACTACACTTCTTGGAGATACTAGTTAAAAGA
Organism: Typopeltis vanoorti; assembly: GCF_054136105.1. Lineage (NCBI taxonomy): Eukaryota > Metazoa > Arthropoda > Arachnida > Uropygi > Thelyphonidae > Typopeltis > Typopeltis vanoorti. Next base: position 98,463,224 of record NC_143562.1, read on the forward strand.
CAAGGTAACAATTTCAAACTGTCTATTTACAAAAAAACCTGCGGACACTGGACGATATCTACATTACTCTTCAAACCATCATAGGTCACATAAACAGAGCATCATCCACATGTTGAGAAATTGAGTCAGAAACTTTATCGCCAACGATGAAGTTCAGACAGAACTGTCCCAAATCGCTATAACACTATCACAAAATGGTTATCCTCGAAACATCATCAACGAATTTCTATACAAAGATAACCAACAAGAAAGAACAGTCTCCCAGCAAATTTCAACAGCAGTCATCCCCTTCATGGGCTCAATTTCCACCAAAATTGCGAGATTGTTAAAAGCCCATAACATCAGGGTTGTATTTAAACCAACTACTAGCATCAGACAGGTTCTAAGAACTCCCAATTACAGTGTTCCATTTTATAAATATCCAGGTGTGTATAATATTCCATGCACATGCGGTCTTTCCTACATTGGACAAACTTCGAGAAGCCTGGAAATAAGACAGAAAGAACATGTTGGTGATGTAAATCACAACAGAACGATCACCTCCGGTTTAGCACATCACTTTTCAACTTAGAACCACACTACAGACTGGGATAACAGCTCTATGCTCTACGTAGATAATAATTACAGACATCAATTATTCGAAGAAGCAGCAGTAGTGCTACGTACAGGCAGCAAACTAAACAGAAATCAAGGGGCCATACTGAACGATACTTGGAAAAATCTAATTAATTCTCTCAGTCCAACAGAACTACAGTACACGAATAATCATATTACATGTTTGCATGTAACGCATGTTCATGATACTTAGTTGAAAGTCACGATTCATACAGACATGTCACGTGAAAGTGTTACCTTAGCTACCTAACAGGTACTAACGTTTTTTTGTATTTTTAAACCTTTTTTTTGCATTTACCATTTTTTTGTACTGTGCAAGCCTTGAGAAAGCTAGTCAGTTGCTAGCGAAACCTGTAGGCAATATTGTACGAACATACGTACGAATTAAATATCTATGGTCAGTTTATCAATAAGTATTATATTTTTTAACATTTTACAACCAAAAATATGTATAAGTCCCATATTTTTCAAATACAAGTGATATTGAGTATAAGCAATAATCTAACTTCTTGATGATTATAATTTACATGAAAGTAGGTAATAGAATAAGCAAAGTTGGTATGATGGGAAGCCAGATCAATAAATTTATGTGGAATAAGAGAGAAATTTGCAAAAACACTAAACTAATATACAAATTGTGTTCAGTCCAAAGTATTTCTGAGTTAGAAATAAAGCTGTTGATCGAAGATTAGAGACAGCAAATATGAGAGTTTGAGAAAAATTAGGGAAGTGAACAGATATCATCATTGGTACATCATATTAAAAATGAAGATATTAAGGAACTTTACATTCTCAGCATTCATGATAGTGTGAGTGGAATTAGACATGGTCACTTAAACACAGTAATAGAGGAAAGGTAAGTAAAATAAATATTATTATTCCAAGATGGTGAAAATGATTCAGAGGATGGCTGTTGTACAACTCTTGATGGTACATTTCAGCGACATGATGAAATTAATTATTTTTAAACCATTATTAGAATATGTATTCATATTTTCCTTATATCCATATTGAATATTTGGATACATAGAAAATGTAGATTACTTCTAAGGTATTTAATTTCATGTTTTTTTTTTTTTTTCAGATTTTGATGATGGGATCTTCAGTGAAGAATTCAGTCTTATACTACCTGAAGATGTCATTGAAGATTCCTCAAGAGCATATTTCTCTGTTACTGGTATGAAAACAGTTATTTTTCTTCTGAGTTCTTTATTTTAGCAGACACATTCAACACAGCCACGATTTATTGAAAATTGCTAAAAGATATTTTGAACTGAAAATAACAGTACATGATCAGTGTGGAACAATGATTTAAATGAATGTAAAACATGCAAATTTAAGTGACAGAATTTAATTAATGTTTAATGAAATTAAATACAGAATTTAAAATTAATATAACAGTCAGGAAATCAGAAACAGCAACAAAGTATCCAGTGGACTGATACCTGCCTAAAAGAAGTAATTTTGAATATGAGTATCTGTTTAGGAAAAGTTCGGAAGCTTTATTACACCATCCAAATATAAATTGGGATGATTGATTGTTTCTCAATTCTCTCAGGTTTGGGTGATTGTTATACTTAGCAAATATTAAAAATGATTAATCATTTGTTTTAAATCACCCCCTTTATCTAGTGATTCCTTTCCATTTCTGGCTTACAGATTGTTGTATTTACCTTGTATTCTGTCTCATTTAAAGTTCTTGTTTTCTCCACTCTGCTTATGAGTTGTTCGTTTTTAATAAATCATTACGAACATATTTTTTTTATTATATCTAAGTTCCTTGTCACATCATCCATTTTCTGTCTGTTCACTAAACTCTTCAATTTAAATTCCTCAAATTTTCCCATAACCAACATTCCAGATTCTTGATATTACATTAGATGCTAATTTCTGGACCTCACCAGAGTTTCTCATCATACTGGAATCTTGATGAGAAAATCTGGGCACAGTTGTCCAGGTGGTCTTAAAAACTCTATGTAGACTGGTTCAACCACCATATTATCTCTACTCTTCCTTATATAGGGCTGTCCAAAAGTCCTTGTGCAGTTTTAAACTTTAATAATAATAATTAACTTTGTTGGCCTGGTTGGCCGAGTGGTTAGCATATACACTCTCCAGCCAAAAGGCTGTGGGTTCAAATCCTGCCATAGGCATGGATGTTTGTGATTGTCTGTGAAAATACTAGTGGTGGGCAGTAGATGGCGTTCGTGTTGATGATGATGGTAGTCGCGATTCATTGTATTTGGTGGATTGAGTGGTGGAGACAGACAGTTGTAGAGTAGGTGCCCTCCCTCAATGAGTCTTTGGACTCCCTGGAGGTGTATTGTAATAATAATAATAATAATAATAACTTAAGATGTATGAATGGTTAGCATATGAATGGATGTATGAATGGATGTATGATTGAGTGGTGGAGACAGACAGTTGTAGAGTAGGTTCCCTCCCTCAATGAGTCTTTGGACTCCCTGGAGGTGTATTGTAATAATAATAATAATAATAACTTAAGATGTATGAATGTTACAAACTTAAAGTAAATTTCTGGACCTCACCAGAGTTTCTCATCATACTGGAATCTTGATGAGAAAATCTGGGCACAGTTGTCCAGGTGGTCTTAAAAACTCTATGTAGACTGGTTCAACCACCATATTATCTCTACTCTTCCTTATATAGGGCTGTCCAAAAGTCCTTGTGCAGTTTTAAACTTTAATAATAATAATTAACTTTGTTGGCCTGGTTGGCCGAGTCGTTAGCATATACACTCTCCAGCCAAAAGGCTGTGGGTTCAAATCCTGCCATAGGCATGGATGTTTGTGATTGTCTGTGAAAATACTAGTGGTGGGCAGTAGATGGCGTTCGTGTCGATGATGATGGTAGTCGCGATTCATTGTATTTGGTGGATTGAGTGGTGGAGACAGACAGTTGTAGAGTAGGTGCCCTCCCTCAATGAGTCTTTGGACTCCCTGGAGGTGTATTGTAATAATAATAATAACTTAAGATGTATGAATGTTACAAACTTACAGTAAACATCATCTAAAAGCTTAATTATTGAAGTTTTTTATGTGTTAGTTTTGTGAATTCACACTAATAATTTATTTTTAAAAATTTTTATTTTATGGTGTGCCCTCAGGAAGTGTTGCATTTTCGGTCTTTTCTTTTTTGAAGAGTTAAAAGTCAATGATGAATCTTACCTTGCGTGCTGTAGATATTCTTCATTCACCAGCTAGACAGGTTATATCTTTTAAATAAATCATCTTTCAGCAAAATGGGAAACCCTGCCATTATGTTTTATGCATGTTGACAGTTCCTGAATGACACTTTCTTATTAGACAGGTGGATCAGTAGAGGAGAGCCTCTTTCTCGGCCACCTCAGTCCCCTAATCTAATGCTATTGGACTCTTTTTTGTGTGTAGCCACATTATCTGTTTATCGAAACCTCACTCTTTGGATGATAGTAGGGTTAGGATTATCCATTCATATTTGAGGATTTATGTTCAGATATCATCTACTTTCCCACATTTCAGATTTTTTATGGCTTCTTTCACTTTAAATGTTGATGTGCACACCTAAATACACTCCTCTTGAATATTTTGTACCATTGTTCTCACACTTCTACTTTCATTTAATAATCTTTCAAAGTAATTATTTCTAAAGTGCAGTTTTCATGTCCCCTTTATCATCTCTGATTCCTTTTACTGCATTGCTTCCTCCTTCTAAGCTTTTTCTATAGCCTGTAGATCAGTGTCACTGGTGGCGGGAGAAGTAGCAGTGTGTAAAGAGGGCTCCCATTTCAGATAAGTTCTTTGAAATAATTAATAGTATATAAGTGTGTGATCATGAGTAAGAGTTGCTGTAAAGATTATTAGTGTATGGGATTTTTTTTTTAAGTTTATTTACGAATTCATTGAAATTAGAGCTTAATATATGTACCCGGTGAAGTAAAGATGGTGGTGGCTTTGCCCATGCAGGAATTCAATTTCGATTTCAGTCATATTGTGAAATGTGAGATATGCTATATGTACTTGTTTGATTATGTAGATAAATTGTGGATATTTAAGGAAGGAGGGTGTGTGTGTGCAAAGTGTGAGCTGAATGAGTATTTGACGAGTGCTAATATGTTGATAACTGAAAGTGTTAGTAGTGAGAATGCCGTGAGGAGGATGAGTGCCCATTTGATAGAAAAGGATGGTGTAAAAGAGTAGCAAAAAGCTTAAAAAAGTTTTGAAAAAGAGAAAGAGCGATCTGAGAAATTTAGCAATTGATAGTAAGAAAGATGAAAGTGATGTGAATGTGGTGTAAGTTACAAAACATGCAGTTAAAGATAAGGTGGCGAGCAGCATTGACTGTGAACAAGCGTGTATGATGTAAGATTTGAAAGTTTGAAAATTCAAAAAGATGAATGAAAGGAAAAGTGTGATGCAAGGTTCAAAAGATTGAAAATTCAAAAGAATGAATGAGAGCGAAAGTGTGATGACAAGATTCATACGATCAGTTGGTTAAGATTAGGCAAGAGATGAGGTGAAATGAATGCAGAATGAAGGTAAAATGTTGATGTTGGTATAAAAGAGATAGCGAAAGACCTGCAACTGGTGTTGTATGGTGATTCAATTATTAAAGGTGTGCCATATGAAAGGATGCATAAAGTATGTTTTACTGGACTGGAGGTAGAATGAGTAGAGTGATTGAGGCATTGTACCTATTAGATATGAGAAGCAAGCAAGCAAAAGAGTTGGTAGTAATAATAGGTACAAATGACTTGACTGCAAACAAAGAATGTGTCAGATTGGATATCAGGAGTTGTTGAGATGGATAAAAGCGAATAGTGTGATAGGAAAGGTATAAGCATGTTGCCTGGGTATGATAGTGGTGAGATAAGGTGGAGAGCAAGGATTATGAATGATATGTTAGCAGAAATGTGTGAGGAGAAAGAAGTGCAGTTTGTTAATGTATGGAATGAGTTTGAAGGACAAAGTGAACTGTATAGGAGCAATGGTCTGCATTTGAGTAGTTTTAGTGTGAGTAGCTTAGAGAGACTGCTGCTGCTGGAAATAGAGAAATGAGTGCAGAAAATAAATTTGATCAAGTGGGAAGCAATATGGAAGAATGGGAGACTAAAAAAAAGAGATTGAAGAGGTGGTTATGTGTGAGTGGCATGAATATAGAGAATGAGAGGTAACACTGCATAATTCAGAGGGCTTGGTCAGAAGGTCAAATTCCAGATAATTGGAGTAGAGCTGTCATAGTTCCCATCTATAAAAAAGGAATAAAGTGTGAGAATTACAGAGGAATTTCTCTACTAAGTGTTCCAGGTTTATGCAAGATTTATGCAAGCATACTTATTAAGAGGTCGAGAAAGATTGTGGAAGAGAAACTTGAAGAAGAATAAGTTGGTTTCAGTCTAAATAGAGGTTGTTAAGAGCAGATTTTCACTTTACAACAAATAATTGAGATAATAATGTGACAAGGATCTCTAGTTTTGTAGATCTGTTAAAGGCATATGACAAGGTGCCCAGAGAAAAGCTTTTTGAAACATTACAATTAGATGGGGTAAATGGAACATTATACAAGCAATATATAATCTATATTTAAGTTGTCAGTCAGCTGTTAGAATTGAAGGAAATACAAGAAAATGGTTTGATGTAAAATCAGGGATAAGACAAGGATTTGCATTATCCCCGCCCTTATTCAACATCTATATGGATCATGTTATGAAAGAAAGTGACATTAGGCCTGATATTAGAATTAGCCATGTCAAACAGTTCTTTGCTTTATGCAGATGATGTTGTACTCCCAAACACATCTAGTGCAAGTCTGCAGGATTCTCTAACTAAATTGAATAACAACTGTAACAAATTTGGCATGAAAATCAACAATAAAAAGACAAAAACATGAAAATATGCAGGAATATAGAAAACTTCAGCTGCATTCTGAATAGAGATCTTATAGAAAAGCAAGATTTCAACTATTTAGACACAATTTTTAGTGAAGAGGGCAAGTTAAATCTGAAAATAGACAACAAAATAAGTAAAGCTGATATGGTGGGTAGCCAGATGAATAAATTTATATGGAATAAGAGGGAAATTATCCAAATCTGAGAGTTGGATTAGAAATAAAGCACTTGATTAAAGACCAGAGACCACATATATAACAGTTCTGAGAAAAATTGGGCGAATGAACTGATGGTCAATGCCAGAATCATATTATAATGAAGATATTAGGAAGGGAATTGGCATTGTTTGCATTGAAGAATGTGTGAGAGGGTTATTCTAAGCTTGTCTTGTTACTTGAACACAATAGGAAAAAAAAGGTTAACAAAAGAGGCATTTGATTCCATGATGACAGGAAAAAAAACCGAGGAAGACCAAATGTCTAGGTGAATTGATTCAATCAGAAGTACCTTTGAAGAACAAAATGCTAGATATGACAATACTGGGGTGCTGACAAGTAATAGACTAATTTGGAGGAGAATTGTTGATAGGAGATTAATAATAATGTAAATTCAATCATGTAGTGCTGTCATAATAATACTTGAACACTCCTTGAGTGTACATATTAGAAAATTGATGATGATGATTGAACAGTAATAATGGCATTAAAATAGGCATTGAGACACCCTACTAATAACTTTTCTTTTTTGGGATACTGCTCCCAATACAGAACTTAATGATACCTATCAGATAGCCCAGTCTCCAATCCAAGGAAGACCGAATGTCTAGGTAAATTGATTCGATCAGAAGTACCTTTGAAGAACAAGATGCTAGATATGACAATACTGGAGTGCTGACAAGTAATAGACTAATTTGGAGGAGAATTCTTGATAAGAGATTAATAATAATGTAAACTCAATCATGTAGTTCAATCAATCAAGTGGTTGCCAGCAGTGTGAGGACCTCTGTGAGAAAAGGGTATATGTGGACTACAAGGAGGGGGGGGGGTTATGAAGAGCTCAGGAGACAGCTTGTGGGTGTAGAATGGAATGAGGAGTTAGCTGGAAAAGAGATCAATGCAATTTTGGGGATTTTCAAAAACTATCTAGTAGATGCAATGTCTAAATGTATTCCAAGGGTGAGAAGGTTAAATAAGGTAGGTGTGAGATGGATGAATAAAGAGATTAAGCATGTTATACAGAGAAAAAGGGCATTATGGAGGCAGCATGAGAGAAGTGGAAATAACCAATTCCATGAGGTTTACAAAGACCAGGCAAGGAGAGTGACTTGGTTGATGAGGGTTGCTAAAGTGAGGTATGAACAGCAGTTAGCTAATGAAGCCAGAAAGAATCCTATGGAGTTCTTTCGATATGTAATAATAATAATAATAATCGTATGATGATACACGGCCGAAGTCCCCTTTACAGGGAGGTACTGCACCATCTCAGTCCCCCCAAATTTTATCCGGGCTCCAGAACCGACATAGCTGATGAATCAGACCTATGGCTGGGTCAGTATTCCTGACTGTAATCCGTGTGTGTTCATTGAACGGTTTGCCTACTTGCGGAAAGAAAAATCCCAGATAAACTGGTGGAAAAAACCCTGCTGTCCATGCCCAAGGCCAGCTAACTTGACTATGGCCGAGGAAGATCCTTAAGCTCCTCGCATCATCGACGAGAATCGAACCTAGGACATTCCTTCCCCAGGCTTGCAAAGCGCATAGCAACTAGGCTAACCGTGCGGACTTCGATATGTAGCCAGCAAAAGAAAGAATGATTATGGAAGGATGACATTGATTGGAGAAAATGGTATAAAGACAGCTGTTGCAGAATGTGTGGTGGAGATACTTAATAAGCAGTTCATAAAGGTCTTTCAGTCTTGTGAATGTGACTTCATGGAGAGATTGAGAGCAGTTGATGATGGGGAGGAAGAATGACTGTAAGTGAACAAGAGGTGTATGGGGGAGTTGAGCAAACTAGATGTTAATAAGGCTGTGGGTCTTGATAATATATCACCATGTATTCTGAAGGAATGTGCCATTGACATCTGCCTTGACATATTTTTTTTAATACGAGTCTTGCACTCGGTCAAGTTTCTAAGGAGTGGAAGCAAGGCAAGATTGTGCCACTTCATAAAGGAGGTGATAGAACTCAAGCATCAAATTATAGGCCTATCTGTGTGTAGTTGAGTTGTTGGAGAAGCTTGTGAGAACTAGGATCCAGAACTGGGTTGACAACAATGGTATTATCTTTCATGGACAGTAGGGATTTGCTAAAGGGAGGTCATGTTTCAGTAATCTACTTACTTATTACAATAAGGTGACTGCTTCCTTGGACAGAGGAGAAGGATACACAGTAATATACTTAGATATTGCAAAGGCTTTTGACATATTACCTCATGATAAGTTGACAGTCAAACTAGAGCAGATGGGGTTTGATATTAGATTAGTGCATTGGATTGGAGACTGGCTATCTGATAGATATCAACAAGTTGTGTATGGGGGAGCAATATCTAGGAAAAGGAAGGTCACTAGTAGAGTGCCTCAGGGGTCTGTTTTAGGGCCATTACTGTTTAACTTGTATATATTAATGATATTGGTGAAGATATGGATGGAGATATTCAGTTGTTTGCAGATGATGCAAAGTTGGGACGAACCATGAAGAGTAGAGAAGATGTTGTGGCCTTACAAGAAGACGTGAATAAATTGAGTAATTGGGCATAGAAATGGCAATGTGAGTTCGATGTTGCAAAATGTAAGATTTTAAAATTTGGAAAACAAAGGTGGGATGCAGAATTTATGCTTGATGAGGATGTATTGTTGGAGGTTGAGGAAATAAGAGATCTGGGGGTGATAGTGGATAAGGATCTGAAATTTAGGGGACACATAGCCAAAATTGTGAAGACAACACAAAGGCTTCTGGGAATGATGTGGAGGACACTGACTTGTAGAAGTAGGGAGATTCTTGTTCTGTTTTATAAGGCTTTGATTAGGCCACACATGGACTGTTGTGCCCAGATTTGGTCACCTGGTTTTCAGAAGAATGAAGAGATGTTGGAAAGGGTCCAAAGGCGACTGACTAAGGTAGTTGCTGAAGAAGTTCTGCAGAAAATAGTGGGAGATTTGGGGAGAACCAGAAGTCATCCCTGGAAACTGTATGAAGAGGGTGTGAGTAGGGGAGCGAGAAGCAGGTTTTTTTCATGCAGAGTTGTTAATGGAATGCCTTGCCTGAAAGGGTGGTGTCTGCAAAGCGTTTGAGTGTGTTTAAGACATGGTATGATGAACTGTGTGTGTGTGTGTGTGTGATAAAAGGACCTCCCAGATGAGTTGGAAGTTTATTTTCCACTTGGTTAGACTATAATAAATAATCCTTTATCCAAGTGTAAGCAAACAAAGTTTATGCCTGAAGTATCTTCAGGACTGAGGCAACTCGTAGTAAAGGTGGACCAAGCTCTCATCACTCCTTGTCTCAGTATCTCCCATAATGCAAAGCACATCTCCTTGTGGACATGTATAATGCTATGCATTAAGGGAAGGGCACTTCCCAGACTGGTTTCGACCTTTATTGAGTCGAAACCGGTCTCGGTTTGGGCTGGCTCTTCAGCACTTCTAGGTCTGGCTCCCGTCAGTGGGAGCCAGACCCAGAGGTGGTGATACTAAGGCAGAAGCAATGGAGAGGTTATATTTACTTATACAAGTTGGCAAAAAGGTGTACCACCTTATTATTAAATTACTCTGGATTTAGAGAAAGATGTTGGAAGTATATTTCCCACTTGGTTAGAGATGAGAGCTTGGTCCATCTTTACTGTGAGTTGCCTCAGTCCTGAAGATACTTCAGGTGCAAACTTTGTTTGCTTACACTTGGATAAAGGATTAAACTAAATTTATTATACTCCCAGATGAGTCTTTGACTCCATGGGGTCTTGGAGTAATCATAATAATATTATAATAATCCAATGCACTAATATGTTATCCAGATCCATCCATTCCAGTTCAACCATCGACTTTTCATGTGGCAATCTATCAAAAACCTTTGCATAATTTAAGTTCACTGATGCATCTCCCTTGTCCAGTATATCTTATTATAATAAGTAAGCAAATTACTAAAACATGATCTTTCTTTAGCCATGCTGTCCATCAAAGAGAATGCTACTGTTAACCTAATTTTGGATCTAGCTGCTCACTAACGTCTCCATCACCTAACACACAGATTGGCTTATAATTTGAATCCTGAGTCTTACATGTCCCTTATGACAATGCTGTATAATCTTGTCTTATTTCCACTCCTTTGGAAGTGACCCACTGTATACAAGACACATATTAAACAATCCAATTCAATGTAAATGTCTAATGCAGTTTATCAAGGCAGATGCCAACTCCCTGACACATTCCTTGAAGATAAGTGGCAATATATCATTGTCCTACAGTGTTATAAATATCAAGTTTACTCAGTTCCCTTATATCGCCTGCTAACTCTAATACCTTTCCACTGCACTCAAACTGTATATCTCATTCATGAGAATGAAATACTTTTATGAACTGCTCATTAGTATCTCAACTGTATTTGCCATAGTGGTTATCTTTTACTGTTTTTTGCTACTCTGTATCATCTTTCGATAATCATTCTTTCTTCTGCTGGTACATATCAAAAGAACTTCCTTATATATATATATATATATATAAAACAAGAAACAGAATCGGTAATTTTTGCAGCACAAGAACAGGCCATTAAAACCAACGTTATGAAGGCAAAAATACAAAAAATTCAAGAAGACAGTAAATGTAGATTGTGCAAAGAAAAGGAAGAAACGGTAGACCACATTATAAGTGGATGGAGCAAAATCACACAAATTGAGTACCGTAAAAGGCATGATAACGTAGCTAAGATAATCCATTGGCATTTATGTAAATTAATGCCAGTGGATTATCTTATGAGTTTGAAGTATCTAAAGACTATTGGAAGCATAAAGTTCACCAGAAAGTGGTTGAGAATGAAAAAGCTAAAATACTCTGTGATTTCAAAATCCAGACTGACAAAAGCTGGGAATGTAATACACCCAATATCACAGTGGTTGAAAAAAGTGAAAACAAGGGTGTTAAGTTTATCGAAATATCAGTACCAGGAGATAGTCGGATTGACAACAAAGAAAATGAAAAAAATTCAAAATATCGTGATTTGCAAATCGAAGTTGAACGAATCTGGCAAAAGAAAATGAAAATTGTTCCCATAATAATAGGTGCTTTAGGCGCCATCCCTAAAACATTGAAAAAACATCTAGAAGCACTCGAGTTAGATGGATTAAAAATTGGGCAGCTGCAAAAGGCCGCTTTGTTCGGCACAGCTTTCATTTTCAGAAAGTATTTCCACAACTCATAGGCCCTTGGGTAGGGCTCGAATTAGTGGAATATAACCAGCCTTTTCTTAAGGCTGAGGAAGCAAATCAAGCTTTGATGAATATTATATATATATATATATTTAGCTGTTTGCATTGTACTTTTGCTATTCTTAGCAGCTAAATCACCTTTCTTGCTAGTTGTTTGTATACCTCATGTAACTGATTTTTTGCCACTTGTATTCTGCCTCCATAATACCCTCATCCTCTAGATTACATGCTTAATCTCTTTGTTCATTCATTCATTCTTTCATACCTACCTCATTTAATCTTTTGACCCTCGGAATACATATAGACATTGATATTATTATTATTATCATTCAAGAACTATTTTGCTATATAGTTCTTTAATAGCTTGCAAGCAGCATTTATCTCCTTTCCATTCAATTCTTCATTTCATAATACATTTGCAATCTGTTTCTTAGCTTTTCATAATTCCAGCATAGTGAGAAATGGATATATATATATATATATATATTCTACATATACCCTTTTCTCACAGGAGTCCTCATGCAAATCATTCAGGTAAATCAATTTGTGGTCAGCCTCACCAACTGGGGGAAATTAAATTTACATGTATAATGACATGTTTTGATGAGGCGATCAAATCCAAGACCTCAATCCTTGCATGCGCTCTGTTATATACTGCCTATAAGGCCTAACCATTCATTGTGCTCCATTCTAACTCAGATATTTATATGTAGTGTGCAGTATTTTAAAGTACTGACTTTGTCTAAAAATAAAACTCTCCTATTGAAAAAAAGATGAGAATTAAATTTAGAGATTCATGTGGCCTTTATGTATTTTGAGAAAGCTTTTGATAAACTACACAGAGAAAAACTATGGAATATAATGATAAAACAAGGATATTCGTTACATTTGGTACAAGCTATGCAGACTTTATATAAAGATGCAGTATTTTAGAGTACTAACTTTGTCTGAAAATAAAATGCTCCTTAACTCTCTAAACCTAACCATGGTCCTTGTCGAAATTAGTCAGTGATAGCTAGGAGATTTGCTGTGGATTGAGAGCATCAGAATCCATTTTGTTGATTGCTAATCATTTAGCAGGCTTCCAGTTGATAAGGTAATCATCCAGTGATTACCTTATCAACTGGATTTCTGAGGATTCCTAGGATTTCTGAGAGCACTGCATTGAGGGAACTATGATGCTCGTTTGAGGACTGACTTATCAACTTTTTTCTGGAGTGGGATTGATATAGGTTTATCATACTCATCTGATCTGCATGTAGCAGATCAGATGAGTATGAGTAATTGTAAAAATACTGTAGGATGGCTGGTAGTTCTGGATAACAAATTTTGAGCATTTGGATGAATACTTCCATACCATAAAACTTCTTGATATCCAAACTATTCAGTATTCTCATTTCTTTCTGATGATAAACCAGAGAAGACATGGAAATAAGTTAATCTTGATATAGTGGGAGGCAGTCTGCTGTAGTCATCTCAGCAGAATTGGAGGAGAAGAGCAGTACTGGAGGTCAGCCTTGTGTTTGAGTGTTATTACAATGATGCCAGATGTGGAAGCTTGCAATGACAGAAGTTGTACCCAATGACTGGTGAGGGAAGGCAAGTTTGTTCATTAGACTTTTTTTAAGTCTGATTTGGATTTTTTTATAGGTTATGTTGCTGTTGCTGTGAATTGCAGTATAAGCATTCAAAGTTAGTTGAGGTCTCAAGCTGCTTGTGATATGCCAGATTTGTTTATTTGATTGTTTTGTCATACTGTATTAAGCTTGGACAGTGGCTGGGAATTTTAAGTGGAATAAGAGTTAGAAGAATCCAGCAAGGATTACTTCAATTAATTTGGTCAGATTAACTGAAAATAATCAAGAGAAAACAGGAACAGTAATAATCTGACTATGAAAATGAGAAATTGCAAAAATCATCCTCTTTGGGACAATTATAATAACAAAGGATATGAGACTGGCTGGCTGAAAGATGTTCTATAGTAAAAGGATGTTTGGTTTGAGTTTCCAGGAGGAGGAGAGTTCAGATTCTGATGGGTAGTGAACAATTTGTGTTTGATCATTCTAACAGCAGTTATGTTGGTAATTCTTCCAGCTTGATTACCAGAATCAGAGAAAGAAAGCCAGCTGGGCATTGACATCCTCAAGGAAGCTAAGCTCACAGTTTGGGAATTGGGACCTCAGATCTGTTGAGGTTGTTACCTGAGGTTTTATTAATAATATGTTAGATTTAGGTAACATTAAGTAGTAGTCTACATTGTTTATGTTGTTATTAAATAATGAATTTTGGTGAACTAGATGTAGAAACATTTTTATTTTTTTGCATGAATTATTCGTTTTAGTTGAGATGCTACAAATGTTCTTTGTAGTATGGATGGGGGTGCAAACGTTTTAAATAAGCAAAGGATTGAAACTATGCAGGGTGAAATCTGACATGATTAGCATTCACTTCTCTAAGCATTTATGACACACTCCAGCAATGTGTTTGACTTACCTACCACTTTTTATGTAAAAAATCTTTTATTTTCCCATGTTTGTCCCATCCTATAGAACCTCCAGGGATGGCCACGTTCTCCTTCTCTTGTCCTCCATCTCTATGTGTCCTCTCCATTTAATCAAGTAAAATCTCTTCACCTAGTTTAAATTTTCTATCATGTTTCTTTTCTATTTGTTGAACTCTGCAGCCATGCTCTGTTATAAAATTTCTAGAGCCTCTATAGCTCAGTCAGTAACAACTGGGAATAACCCAAGTTTGAATCCCATCTAGGATGTAAATAAGGTTTATAAGGGCTTTTCAATTGAAGATGAGTTAGCCAATCTCATATGGAGGTAGTAGTGGTAGTATTTTATTCTCCTACAAGACAGACACACTGACCAGAAAACAGACTAACAGACAAAAACTACAATTTGAAGGTAGTGTAGGTAGAAAGCTATACAAGAGAGAGAGAGAGAGAGAGAGATTAGTGTGAAGTGGCTATAGAAAGTAGATTATTGTAATGTGAAGAGGCCTCCCACATGAGGCCTGCTATTTCACATAGGTGCCATATAATAATAATAACAATTTTCTATATCCAGTATCCCAGAGTCCTGATTTTTCTAGAATTTCTTGTCTCAGACCTTTCCCAGAATTTACTCATCACACTGGAAACTAAGTTACCAAATTCGAGTACAAGACTCCAGGTGTGATCTGATCAGAGCTTTGTAAAGCTGTGTAATAATTATTTTATCAGTATCCTTCCAATTATAGCAAATGTATATTGTGTGAGCAGGAGCGAATGCGGGTCTTGAATTTCACACTTTCTCTTGTTATCATTCAGGAAGTGAGAGGTGTGATTGAAGTCTGATTAGTGGAATAATGAATTACTGACCATTTAAAACTATATATTTAGAAATATATGTACATTTAATCATACAAATACAACATTTATTTTACAAATGATATTCTATCTTTTTCAATTTAGTTAATTGAATACAAATTCTATCCTACGGTTCTTCTTTATGAACTGGTCAATAACATAGTCATAAAAAGTTGGATGTAACTTAATTTTCTCAGGCAACATGCACACTTGTAAAGGCTGGCTGAAGCTCACTGGCTAGAGCTACGTTGACTGCATATGGCTTGTGTTTAAGCAACAGAGTGAGATGACATGAAATGGCTATGCCCGTGCATGAAATCACAGTGCTGCTTCGAGGACCTGGGAGCTCCTAGAACCGAGCAAGCCAAGGTAGCTTTGACTAGACGAGCAAGCATCGGCCTTCGATACAACGCAAAGCTCAATTATTGCCACGCAAGCTTAAGACTTCTTCTGTCTACAAAAATAAAAGCCTAGATAGAATGCTTATAAATGCATGCATTTATTAACAAATAAATATTACTTCTTTCTCAATTAATGAGCTTGCACAGAAAGCATGGAGAATTCGCCACAGTGTGTAAGTCTTCACATCTCTTGTGATGTGCTGTGGAAGTCCAGATCTCTGTTGACCATCATCCCCTAGATCTGGAATCTGATCCATTTCTCAGAACACAGTGCATCAGTGAAGTACATGCATATCCTTAATACTTCTGTACTCCATAATGCAAAACCTTGCACTTAAACATTAAAACACTAAGCTCACTTATCTACCCAAGCTAAAAATCTAAATCTTCTTGAAAAGAATTAATGTCAGCATCACCTCTCACAATTCTCCCTAACCAAATTGTGACACTAGCAAACAACTAGAAATCATGTGTCAGTCAACATGATTTATCATTAACAAATAATTAACACATAAAAAAGTTTATCTGCAATAATGCAAGAATCAAATCCTCTGGCACACCATCAGTTATTTTGTATTTTGGGGGTATTTCTTTCTCTATATGCAATTTGCTGGTATTTTTCAGACAACCAACCTTTGATCTATCTGACTAATTCATTGTTTGTTCCCATCTTCATCAACTTATACACCAACTTTGTCAAGCATAAGCCTGCTAAATGCTTTTGTGATGTAAAAAAATATCATCATGTGCCAGTTTCCCTAATCCAGAACATTACTTTTTTTATAAAATGCAAGTAGATTGCTAAAGTAATCTACAGTCCCATGGTATCTGTCATAGAGAATCCTAATGATCAATCCAATCTTGTATTCTATTATTAATTAATCAATCTCTCCATTTGGAGAAATTGTTTATAAATTTATAAACCACAACTTCAGATAATACAGGATACTCCATAATTGGAAAAATCTGTCTTAGTATCATTTTACCTTCCTTGCAATCTTGGACTCTTCCTGTTGCAAGACTTGCTATAAAGAACCAGGCTAGTTACACAGTCAAATATTATGCACATTGCAAAAAAAGATATTGCAGTATGTCATTCAACCCTACCACTTTATGAACATCTCACCAGAGGCAGCTCGTACATAAGCACTGCGACACTGCAGCATCCCCAAGAAAACAATGAAAAAATTAAATTTTGTTTGTGTTTATAAATAACAATGCTTACAACATTATATAAATGCAATACAACATGTTAATGGTTACAGCTTATATTTTGACATTGATTGAATAATTAATAATTGGAATTGTTTGATTAACGCTTTAGATTATGAAACAAATGCACTGTGATCTAACGTAGTGTCAGAATTATCACATTACGCCAATTGCATCTAGCCTCGCCGATATTTGTTTGCATTGCACGTTACAAGTGATTCCAACACTGCTCGTTTGGGCAGTGTATCGTATGCTTGCGCACATTATTTCTGTGAGATACGAAACTTTTGTTATTAGCGTTTGTTCGTGGTGAGGGTGATATATTTTTAATAAAGCAATTTTTTAATATGTAAATTTATTTATTAATAAATTGTTTACTCCTCTTAGACAGGCTTATACGTAGGTTATGCATTTCTAAATCACTTAAGGAATTGAACAACGTAGATCCGAATATAAATTAAATAACACTTTAATAAATATTTCCGATATTTTGGCAATGTCACGTTGCCATTTTCAAAACGAACTTACAATAAGGCACGTGCACGCAGGCACTACAGCACAGTAACTGAGAATGAAGAATCTTACTTTGGCCAAACAGGCAGGACAGCGAATATCAGAATTTCTGAACACAAGGACTACATCCGGTTTCACAAGTACAGCCATTCTGGTCTTGCAGACCATGCTCTGGATACACGCCACTGAATACGGTGGAAGAAAGCTACAGTAATACACCGTAACAAATACAAATTCGAAAGACTATTTATGGAATCAGCCTCAGCCCTAAGAAACTCTCCAAACATCAACAAATTTGGTTGTATGCGACTGCCCCAAATTTGGGAGGCATACATCAGCAGATCTTCAGCCCATTGGCCAAGAACACCTACTTAGCCCGCTAGAGGGCACCATCAGGACTTATAGGAGAACAATAGCTTCATCTCTTCATTCTCAGTTACTGTGTTGTAGTGCCTGCATGCACGTGCCTTTTTGTAAGTTCCTTTTGAAAATGGCATTTTCAAAAGGAACTTACAAAAATTAAATGCCATTTTCATTAAATGGCATTTAATGAAATATTGGAAATATTTATTAAAGTATTATTTAATTTATATTTGGATCTATGTTGTTCAATTCCTTAAGTGATTTAGAAATGCATAACCAACGTATAAGCTGCCTGTCTATGAGAATCAACATCATCCACGGAGATACGATCATGTGGAAGGCCTGCCAATACGGTAAAATGAAGTTGAAGCTGTCTAGACAATTAAATCGTCTAACTTTCCTGAAACGCTGCTGGGATAATAAGGTAATCCCGAACTGCGTAAAATTCAAGCACCGTTTTGTTTCAAAAAGCTCTCCGTATATATAACAGCGCTAGCTACGGGTTGCTTCGCGAACAAATCACCGCCGCGTGGTTTCTCTTAGCGGAAATTAACGAAGCTATTTGTGCCTTCGAAGATGAGCTTTCGTGCACTTTAAATCACAAACTGTGGTCTATTTTACATGATGTCTCGTGTACTGCTGCAGACAAAGAATTTGAAAAAATATGAGGCCGACAGATGAAAAAATTCGAAAAATTAAAAAAAGAATTCTACTGTCAATCCAAAACTTGCTACCAACACCATAATCAACCTTTCTTCAGTCACCCTGAAGCACTCAACGCAGTTTCACATGGCCACAACTTCGGCATTGCTCCCAGAAAAATACCTAGTGAGGATATTATGATCCAGATCGTACGTGGAATCCGCCATCTTCTACATCAAATCGCCAACAGTGTAAGACGATGTAGCTTGTGTCCTCTCCAAAGCAAAACTACCAAAATCCAACATATCCAACAAGGAATTTAAAGCTCTACAGGAAATGAGGAATAATAAAGAATTAGTTATCACCAAAGCGGATAAGGGAAATGCAACTATAGTACTTAACCAAAAGGACTACAAAGGTAAGCTTAATGCTCTTCTATTAGATCAGGCTACTTACCTCCCTATCGAATACAATCCCACCAACTCACAAATTAGAAAACTTCACAGGCTCCTTAAGAAAGTCACTTCTTGGCCTGTAGAAGTTACCAACAGATTAAAGCCGTTTAACTCTATACCCCCCCCCCCGTATTTACAGACTCCCAAAAATACATAAAGAAAATGTGCCATTACATCCCATAGTGGATGGCATTGATTCCCCCACATACAAATTAGCTAAACATTTGGCCAAAGAGCTCACACACTATATTGGTAACACACCATCACACATAAAAAACTCAGCCCACTTCAAAGCCAGCATAGAAAACCTTACACTTCAACATACTGACATAATGGTCAGCTTTGACGTCTCCTCCTTATTCACAAATGTCCCACTCAAGGAAACTTTAGACTTAATCCAAGCTAAATTTTCTCCAGATATCTCAGCCCTATTTTAATTCATAATGAACTTGGGCTATTTCGTTTGACAGGGAAAATTCTACAAACAGATAGAGGGGACAGCCATGGGTTCACCACTCTCCCCACCCTTGCCTTGGTCAACTTCTTTATGGAGACTTTTGAAGAGAAAGCCTTAAATTTTTCCCAGAAAAACCTACCATATGGCTTTGCTACGTTGATGATGTTTGCTATTTGGCCACATGGCTCTGAAACACTCCTCTCCTTCTTAACACACTTAAACAAACCAACACTCCAGAATCAAGTTCACCCTGGAAAAAGAGGAAAACAACAGCCTCCCTTTCCTAGACACACTAGTCACCCGCCAGCCTGATGGAACCTTGGTTTTCTCAGTTTATAGAAAACCCATCCACACAGGCAGATACATTCACCAACAATCTCCCCCCCCCCTCACAACAATATGGAGTGGTGAAAACACTATACAACAGGGCTAAACTAATCTGTTCTAACGACATGGCCCTAAACATTGAACTAAATCACATCCTCAACACTTTCTCAGCCAATGGCTACCCCCCAAAAAAATCCAAAAAATATTAAAACCTACAAACCACAGCCCCCCCCTCCTCCACAACAAAGATTACTCTAAATCAATCACCATTCCCTACATCCGAGGCACCTCGGAAAAAAATTACTAAAATTTTAAAAAAACATGACCCACCTCCTGTTACAGGCCTTACAGAAAATTGGCATTCCTTATCTGCTCCACCAAAGATCAACCACTTTCCCTAGATCTACCTGGTGTACCAGGTGCCTTGCAGTTGTAAACTGTCTTACTTGGGCCAAACAGGCAGGACAGCGAATATCAGAATTTCTGAACACAAGGACTACATCCGG
This sequence comes from Typopeltis vanoorti, assembly GCF_054136105.1. Classification (NCBI taxonomy): domain Eukaryota; kingdom Metazoa; phylum Arthropoda; class Arachnida; order Uropygi; family Thelyphonidae; genus Typopeltis; species Typopeltis vanoorti. The sequence continues at coordinate 98,483,376 of NC_143562.1, forward strand.
TTTCACAAGTACAGCCATTCTGGTCTTGCAGACCAGGCTCTGGATACATGCCACAGAATACGGTGGAAGAAAGCTACAGTAATACACCGTAGCAAATACAAATTTGAAAGACTATTTATGGAATCAGCCTCAGCCCTAAGAAACTCTCCAAACCTCAACAAATTTGGTTGTATGCGAATGCCCCAAATTTGAGAGGGATACAAAAAAAAAAAAAAAAAAAAAAAAATGGCGGCGGCATTGTCATTCCAGGATTTTAATTTGGATTTCAGTCGGTTAGATGAGGTTAGATGAGGATGACATCCTGACAGGAATAGAGATGGAAAGGTATGATGTGTTTCGTGAGGATAGAAGGGATAAAAAGGGAGGGGGAGTGCTATTGATGATAGAGAAAGAGTTATGTCCATACAAGGTAGAGATGCAAAAGGGAAATGGGGCCAGTGGTTTTGAGGCAGTATGGTGTGAGATAGAGGTGAATAGAATCAAATACTTGGTGGGATGTTGCTATAGACCTGGTAATGTGGATGGTGGTGATAGTGAAATGTATAGTCAAATAAGCCAAGCAAATAAGAAAAGGGTGATCATTATGGGTGATTTTAATTATGGCAATATAGACTGGAATGAAGAGATAGCAACTGGAAGTAAAGAAAATGAGTTTCTTGAGTTTTTGAGGGATAACTACCTCAGACAGTATGTAACAGAGGGCACAAGAGGATTAAGGGTCTTGGATTTGGTCATCTCATCGGAGGATGTAATTATCAATGAGGTATCAAATCATCCACCAATTGGTGAAAGTGACCATGAGGTGATTACTTGGGTGGTTGCCAGCAGTGCAAGGACCCCTGTAAAAAAAGGGTATATGTGGAACTACAAAGGGGGTGATTATGAAGAGCTCAGGAGACAGCTTGTAGGTGTAGCATGGAATGAGGAGTTAGCTGGAAAAGAGATCAATGCAGCTTGGGGGATTTTCAAAAAATATTTAGTGGATGCAATGTCTAAATGTATACCACGGGTGAGAAGGTTAAATAAGTTAGGTGTGAGATGGATGAATAAAGAGATTACGCATGCAATACAGAGAAAAAGGGCATTATGGAGGCAGCATAAGAGAAGTGGAAGTAACCAATTTCATGAGTTCTACAAAGACCAGGCAAGGAGAGTGACTTGGTTGGTGAGAGTAGCTAAAGAGAGGTATGAACAGCAGTTAGCTAATGAAGCTAAAAAGAATCCTGGGGAGTTCTTTCAATATGTAGCCAGCAAAAGAAAGAATGATTATAGAAGGATGACATTGATTGGAGGAAATGGTATAAAGACAGCTGTTGCAGAATGTGTGGTGGAGATACTTAATGAGCAGTTCATAAAGATCTTTCAATCTTGTGAATGTGACTTCATGGAGAGATTAAGAGCAGTTGATGATGGGGAGGAGAGACTGACTGTAAGTGAGCAAGAGGTGTTTGGGGAGTTGAGTAAACTAGATGTAAATAAGGCTGTGGGACTTGATAATATATCACCGCGTATTCTGAAGGAATGTGCCAGGGAGTTGACACCTGTCTTGACATATTTTTTTAATATTAGTCTTGCACTCGGTCAAGTTCCTAAGAAGGGCAAGATTGTGCCACTTCATAAAGGAGGTGATCGAACTCAAGCAACCAACTATAGGCCTATCTGTGTATCAGGTGTTGTGGTTAAGTTGTTGGAGAAGCTTGTGAGAACTAGGATCCAGAGTTGGGTTGACAACAATGGTATAATCTTTGATGGACAGCATGGATTTGCTAAAGGGAGGTCGTATTTTAGTAATCTACTTACTTATTACAATAAAGTGACTGCTTCCTTGGACAGAGGAGAAGGATACACAGTAATATACTTGGATTTTGCAAAAGCTTTTGATAGAGTACCTCATGATAAGTTGACAGTCAAACTCGAGCAGATGGGGTTGGATATTAGATTAGTGCATTGGATTGGAGACTGGCTATCTGATAGGTATCAACAAGTTGTGTATGGGGGTGCAATATCCAGGAAAAGGAAAGTCACTAGTGGATTGCCTCAGGGATCTGTTTTAGGGCCATTACTATTTAACTTGTATATTAATGATATTGGCGAAGATTTGGATGGAGATATTCAGTTGTTTGCAGATGATGCAAAGTTGGGACGAACCATAAAGAGTAGTGAAGATGTTGTGGCCTTGCAAGAAGACGTGAATAAATTGAGTGATTGGGCAAGCAAATGGGGATGCGAGTTCAATGTTGCAAAATGTAAGGTTTTAAAATTTGGAAAACAAAGATGGGATGCAGAATTTATGCTTGGTGAGAATATATTGTTGGAAGTAGAGGAAATAAGAGATCTGGGAGTGATAGTGGATAAGGATCTAAAATTTAGGGGACACATCGCCAAAATTGTGAAGACAACACAAAGACTTCTGGGAATGATGAGGAAGACACTGACGTGTAGAAGTAGGGAGATTCTTGTTCCATTGTATAAGGCTTTGATTAGGCCACACATGGACTATTGTGCCCAGATTTGGTCACCTGGTTTTCAGAAGGATGAAGAGATGTTGGAAAGGGTGCAAAGGTGACTGACTAAGGTAGTTTCTGACCTCTGGAATGTCGAGTATGAGGAAAGATTGAAAAGATGTAATTTGCAGAGTCTAGTGGAGAGAAGGAAGAGGGGAGATATGATTGAGACCTACAAGTTGGTGATGGGTTGTTATAGGATCAATGGTGGAGAAGTTCTACATAGAATAGTGGGAGATCAGGGGAGAACCAGAGGTCATACCTGGAAACTGTATAAAGAGGGTGTGAGTAGGGGAGTGAGAGGCAGGTTTTTTTCGTGCAGAGTTGTGAATGATTGGAATGCCTTGCCTGAGAGTGTGGTGTCTGCAAGGAGTTTGAATGTGTTTAAGACCCGGTATGATGAGATGTGTGTGAGATAAAAGGACCTCCCAGATGAGTCTTTGACTCCATGAGGTCTTGTTTTAATAATAATAATAATAATAATAATACATCAGCAGACCTTCAGCCCAACAGCCAAGAACACCTACTTAGCCTGCTAGATGGCACCATCAGGACTTATAGGAGAACAATAGCTTCATCTCTTCATTCTCAGTTACTGTGTTGTAGTGCCTGCATGCACGTGCCTTTTTGTAAGTTCCTTTTGAAAATGGCATTTTCAAAAGGAACTTACAAAAATTAAATGCCATTTTCATTAAATGGCATTTAATAAAATATCGGAAATATTTATTAAAGTGTTATATAATTTATATTCGGATCTACGTTGTTCAATTCCTTAAGTGATTTAGAAATTGTTTACTGATTAGGAAAAAAGGTTTTTTTTTTTTTTTTATTTTGTATATGCAGCACCCCTACTTAAAATTTTAACCAGCTGCCACTGCATCTCACCTACTCTACTCTTCAAATATCTCTTGATCATTAACTTCTTGTCATGCAGCAGTTGCTTTCCTTTCTATTTCTGTGACAATAATTTGTGTGAACATTTGATCCTTCCCAGGCTATTCTGTTCTGTTCAACACCATTACATGTGCTGCCATTTTTCACCTCCATCCCAAGTGGGAATTATTCCCTGCTATTAATAAATGCTATTCAAAGTTTATTCCTCTCTTCATCTACCATATTCTCTAATTTCATAGTTTACTGGGCTCTAACATAAACTTTCTGCAAGTGCAATAAGTTAAATATAATGCCAGAATTTAACATTTTATAGTCTTGATATTTCAGTTACATTGTGACTCCAATCATTCCAGACCTCTTTCAAAATCCAGGACTGGGGATTTCCCTGCACAAAAATTTGTTTAGAGATCCAATGATGACTTAATACAGCTAGATATGAAATCACTTAGTAAGGTTTGTGATTGGATATCAGAGTCTATCATACCACTCATTAAACTCATTCACTAGTCATTCTCTCACTAACCTATCAGGCAATGCTTCTGTGATTCAGTTATTCGCCATGCAAAAAGCCACTCTTCACCCTATTACTCAAAACTTCCATTCATAAATTTTAGGGATGGCTCCTTGTCCTTGCTCTTTCCCCCCCCCTTGTTCTACCACATGAAAGAACTCCCCTATGTCAACCCTGAAGTTACCTCTCAACAGTTTAAATGTCTCAATCATCATAGGATTGCCAGCTTTTCTCTGTTGTATAGAGAGAAAGCTGGAAATCCAGTTGCAGTTATTAGAAAAAATAGAGAGATAGAGGGGAGAGAGAGAGAGAGAGAGAAAGGTCCTCTCTTCATCAAAAACAGGGAATCCATGCTATTAATTATTTATTAGTAGCTGAGAGGCTTTCAGGTATTATAAAAATTTATGCTTTGTTGGTGTTATAGTTTTTTTCCATTACTTTTAAAATAAAGAATTGAAGTACAAACAATTGGATGGTAGAGATTTATCATGCTTCTTAAAAGTAAGTTGAAAAGAATTAATTTTCAAGATTTGGGAAAAAATTCCAATGAAGGAAGTGATTATACATAGGTGACACAAAACAAGGATTCACCATCAAACATAAGCCTGAATAATCAGTAAAATGCCATCAAGATCAGGAGGGTTTGCTATCCAATTTGGAAGATTTTTCGAGTATATTTCCAGTGAAAAATCAAATACCTTATGCTAGGTTTTGTCCTAATCATCCTGTTATAAATCAATTTAGTTATATGATAAAATTTTAAATCTCACAAGCATATTTTTATAATGAGTTTATTAATATACTTTTACCAGGTGATTTAATGGGCCCTACATTACATGGCTTAGAAAATCTAGTACGATTACCTGTTGGCTGTGGTGAACAAAATATGGTTCTGTTTACACCAAATATATTTGTTCTTGACTATCTGACATCAATTGGAAAATTATCTGAAGATATAAAATTTAAAGGATTGAGACATTTGGAAACAGGTAAGAAATAAAATCATATATAGAAATGCTCATTAAATTATTACACACTCCTCATTTAGAATAAAGTACTTTTAATTGCCGGGCTGGTTGGCCGAGTGGTTAGCATATCCACTCTCCAACCAAAAGGCTGCAGGTTCGACTCCCACTGTGGGCATGGATGTTCGTGATGTGATTGTCTGTGAAAATAATAGTGATGGTGGTGAATAGTAGATAGTGTTGGTGTAGATGATGAGATTGAGTGATGGAGACGAAGAGTTGTAGAGTAGGTGCCCTCCGTTGATGAGTCTTGGGCTCCCTGGAGGTGTCAAATAATAGTAATAGTACTAATGTTACATATTTTATGCATTTTATCATATCTTATCTTTTCCAGAGTTTGAAATTTAATACCTAAACAATAAAAAGTCTATTGATTGCTGTGCATTTCATATAATGATATTTGTTATATGTGAGGCACATAAAATTGTCAAACTGCTCATGTTATTAATGGCTGATACCTCAGTTGACAAGAAATTATATTCTTATCCAAATGTAAGCAAACAAAGTTTGCATGTGACGTATCTTCACGACTTTGCTTTGATCTTTGTTTACACATGAATAAATGATTAAACAAAAATATAAAATTTTTTATCAAGATTAATTTAATTTTACTAGAAGAAAACCATTAATAAAGATGGAAAGAAGAAGAAGAAGAAAGAGGCATCTTAATGTTTTTTAATTTATTTCGTATGATGATACAGTGGCCATGATGCCCTTTTACAGGGAAGTATGCCATATCAATCCCTCCCTATTTTATCCAGGCTTAGGACCAGCATACCTGACGAATCAGACCAATGTCTGGGCAGGACCATTTCTTAAGTATTCTTGACTGTAATTGGTGTGTATGTTCATGGGGCCAGTTTTCCCTGTGCTGGGGGACGAAAAAAAACCAAGCTCCCAGGTGAAAAAAACTCTCTACCTCCATATGAGACCATCTAACTCACCTTTCATTGAAAGAGACCAGCTAAAGGTTCCTCGTGTGATGGATGGGAATCAAACCCAGGTCTTCCTGACCAAAGGGCTTCATCTATACTGACTGAGCTACAGAGGCTGCCTTAGGTTGTTCATACTGGCCAAAGAAAGGAAGACCTGGATAAGAAGGGAAATGAGATGGGATATGGGAACAGTAAAAACAGAAAACTCAAAATCACACAGGTTAAAATACAAAATGACTTAACAGATCCCTTTCTAATAACTCAAGGATTAAAACAAGGAAATAGTCTAGCTCTAATAAATTTTAACTTACCTTGGAATACATTATCTGATCATTGTTAACAGAAACTAAAGATGCTCTAATAAACAAATCAGTGCAGATTGTAGCATATGCAGGTGGCATTAACATCATGTAAAGAACGAAACAGAAAGCAGAAGAGACCTTATTATTATACCAAGACCTCATGGAGTGTAAAGAGCCATCTAGGAGGTCCTTTTGTCATATGCACACAGCTCATCATACTGCACCCTAACACTCAAATTCTCTGCAGAACACCACACCCTCAGGCAAGGCATTCCAATCATTCACAACTCTGCATGCAAAAAACCTGCTTCTCACTCCCCTGCTCACACCCTGCTTATACAACTACCAGGGCTGACCTCTGGTTCTCTCCTGATCTCCCACTGTTTTCTGTAAAACCTGTCCAACATTGATCCTATAACAACCCCATATCACTCCTCTCCATTTGACTCTGTAAATTGCATCTTCTCATTTCCTCATATTCGTAGGAAATGAGGAAAAGCATGAAAATTGAATGAAAAGCATTTCATTCCAAAGATCAGAAAATATCTCCCTCAGTTGCCTCTGAATCCTTTCCAACACATCTTCATCCTTTTGCAAACCTATGTTGGCCTAATCAAAACCTTATACGATGGAACAAGAATCTCCTTACTTCTACAAGTCTGTGTCCTCTGCATCATTCCCAAAATTCATTGTGTTGTCCTCACAATTTTAGCAATGTGTCATCTAAATTTTAGATCCTTATCTACTATCACCAAAATCTCTTATTTTCCTCCACCTCCAACAATATATCTACAGCAAGCATAAATTCTACATCCCAACTTTGTTTCCCAAATTTAAAACCTTACATTTTGCAACAGTGACCTTGTATCTCCATTTCTATGACCATTCAATCAATTTATTCAAGTTTTCTTGTAAGGCCACAACACCTTCTCTACTCTTCATAGTTTGTCCCAACATTGCATCATCTGCAAACAACTGATATCCCCTTCCAAATTTTTGCTAGCATTGGATAAAGAAAAGAGCACATTTGAGGCTATTTGGTGTGAGATTGTGGCTAGCAGAACTAAATATACAATTGGGTGCTGCTATAGACCAGGTGATGGAAAAGATGGTGGTGACAGTATGCACAAGCAAATAGAAGAAATGAGGGGAAGGAGAATAATTATTATTGAAGATTTTAACTATGGTAACATTGATTGGAAGGAGGAGAGGACACATGGGAGGAAGGAATTGGATTTTATGCGGTTATTGAGGGATAACTATCTGCGACAGCATGTAATGGAAAATACTAGGGGTCAGAAAGTGCTTGACCTAGTAATTGCATCTGAGAATTTGGCTGTAACGAATATGACCACGTTGCCACCAATTGGTGAGAGTGATCATAGGGTCTTGACTTGGGAGGTGCTAAAGGTGAGGAATTTACAATTAAGACAGGGTACATTTGGAATTATCGGGCTGGTAAGTATGACAAGCTTAGGAGTTTGATTGGTTCAGTGCCATGGCATGTAAAACTGCAAGGGCTGGACGTTGATAGTGCATGGAAGGTGGTTAAAAAGAGTTTGCATGAGGCAATGGCTGACTGCATACCTATTGTCCGAATAAAAAACCAAGTAGAGGTTAAATGGATGAATAACACCATTAAGCTTGAGCTGCAAACAAAGAAACAGCTGTGGAGGAAATTTAAGGAGAAAAGTGACTGGCAGGCATATGAATGGTATAAAGCGCAGGCCAGAAGGGTAACGAGTGTGGTAAGAAAAGCAAAAGCCGATTATGAAAGAACATTAGCCATGCAGGCTAAAGAGAATCCCAAACAGTTTTTTTGATATGTTGCAAGTAAAAGAAAAAATGTATATGGCAGAATGATTTTAAAGAATGCCGATGGTAGGGAGGTAACTGAATCAGTTGATATAGTTGAATTACTGAGCGAGCACTTTGCAAGTGTATATCATCCAGATGGTGACATTGCAGGAATGAATGAACCAATAGCTTATACGGGAATTGTGGTGAATGAAGTGGAGGTGAGTAGTCTATTGCATAACCTCAATGTCAATACATCTGTGGGATTGGATGGTATATCAGCTCGTGTCGTACGAGAAGCAGCCAAAGAATTGTCAGTACCCTTGACCATTTTGTTTAATTTGAGTCTCGGGTCCGGATTAGTCCCAAGCGGGTGGAAAGAGGGGAAAATTGTTTCACTGCATAAAGTAGGTTCCAAGACTGCTTTTGTAAATTACTGACCGATCAGCATACCAGGAATCGTTGTCAAGGTCTTCGAGAAAAGAGTCTAGAGAAAAATACAGGATTGGATAGATGAAAATGGGATACCGTATGGGGGACAGCATGGTTTTGTGAAGGGTAGATCATGCCTCAGTAACTTGCTCATGTTTTGAAAGTTTATTTTTCACTTGGTTAGACTATAGTTTATTATATATTATATAGTTTATTTAGTTTAATCCTTTATCCAAGTACGAGCAAACAAAGTTTGCACCTGAAAGTATCTTCAGGACTGGGGTAAGGTGGTACAACACCTGGAAACTCGTTGCAAAGGTAGAGCAAGTTAACATCACTCCTATCTCAGTATCTCCCATAAAGCAAAATGCATCTCCTTGCGGATATGTATAATGTTATGCATTAAGGGAAGGGCCACTACTCAGACTAGACTTTTTTTTTAAACCCAGACTTTAGCAACTCCTATAGGTAGAGATGACCTTGCTAATGCTTCTGCCTGGTATCTCCACTTGGGCCTGGCTCCCACTGAAGAGACCTCAATAAAGGTCGAAACTAGTCTGGGTAGTGGCCCTTTCCTTAATGCATAACATTATACATATCCGCAAGTAGATGTGTTTTGCATTATGGGAGATACTGAGATAGGAGTGATGTTAGCTTGCTCCATCTTTGCAATGAGTTGCCCGGTGTTGTACCACCTTACCCCAGTCCTCAAGATACTTTCAGGTGCAAACTTTGTTTGCTCACACTTGAATAAAGAATTAAACTAAATTTACTGTAGTCTAACCAAGTGAAAAATAAACTTTCAACATCTTTCTCTAAATCCAGAGTAATTTAATAAAAAGGTGGCACACCGTTTGGCAACTCCTATAGGTAGAGATGACCTTGCAAATGCTTCTGCCTGTATCTCCACTTGGGCCTGGCTCCCACTGAAGAGACCTCCATAAAGGTCGAAACTAGTCTGGGTAGTGACCCTTCCCTTAATGCATAACATTATACATATCTGCAAGGAGATATGTTTTGCATTATGGGAGATACTGAGATAGGAGTGATGTTAGCTTGCAGCACCTTTGCAACGAGTTTCCCGGTGTTGTACCACCTTACCCCAGTCCTGATGATACTTTCAGATGCAAACTTTGTTTGCTCACTTGGATAAAGGATTAAACTAAATTTACTATTGCTCATGTTTTATAACACAGTGACGACTGGACTGGATAAGGATAATGGGTTTACAGTGATTCTACTGGATCTTGCTAAGGCCTTTGACAGGATATCACATGGAATTTTAATCAGTAAACTGCAGCATATGGGGATGGATATAGGGTTGGTGAGATGGATAGGAGGGTGGTTGATGGAGAGATATCAGAGAGTGGTTTATTCAGGAGTAGACACGGCCTGTAACTAGTGGTGTGCTGCAGGATTCTGTTCTTGGACCACTACTTTTCAATTTGTTCATTAACGATATAGGAAAGGATCTGAGAGGAAGTGTTCATTTGTTTACTGATGATGCAAAGTTGGGTATAGCAATAATGAGTGCACAGGATGTCAAAATTTTACAAGATGATTTGGATAGTTTGGAGGACTGGTCTGAGGAGAATGGATGTCAATTTAATGTGGTAAAGTGTGAGGTTATGCATTTTTTGGTGAAAAGATTAGCGGTATTATATCACATTGGTAGAAACGTACTCCAGGAGATTGACGAGGCTAGGAATTTGGGAGTATTGGTGAATAGGGAGTTGAAGTTTAGGGGGCACATTGCAAAAGTGGCTAAATCAGCTCATCAAATCACTTGGTTGCTGAGAAATACTTTAACAAGCAGAGACAAACAGGTTATTGTTCCTCTGTATCGAGCCTTGATAAGACCTCATCTAGACTACTGTGCCCAGATATGGGCACCAGGGTTTCTTATGGATGGGGAGGAGGTGGAGAGGATCCAGAGATGAGTGACCTAGATGATTGCAGGTCTATGAAATGAACCTTATGAGAACATGTTGAAGATTTGTGGGTTGCAGAAATTGGTTGATAGGCAGAAATGGGGTGATATGATTGAGGCATTCAAATTACTGAAGGGATTTCTATAAGGTTAATTTAGAAGATATTTTTGAGAATAGGACTGGTGGTGGGAGGACTAGGGGCCATACATGGAAGCTGGGTAAGAGTGTGGTTAGCAAACGTGTTAGAGCTAGGTGTTTTACTTGGAGGGTGTTGAATGAGTGGAATAAGCTGCCGGAGTCTGTTGTGGGTGCCATTACTGTGAATGAATTCAAGACTAGGTATGATAGATACTTTGTGAATGTCGAATGGTTGTTCTTGACATGATGTTAGGACCTCCCTCGATGAGTCTATCGACTCCTTGGATTTGCCCGTAATAATAATAATATTATCTATTGGTTGTAAAATTAGATTGGGAGCAACAACGTCTATATATATATATATATATATGAGTATAAATATAAACCTTATACACATTATCTATATTATAAATATGCATTTAATTATACATATAAACATAAACATACAAACATATAAATGATTATACATGTAAACATATATACATACAAACACCATGATTATACATATATATTCCAACCAGTTGGTATGGGATGGTTTCCAATACTAGCTGAAGGTTGCCTAGAGTCCTGAAGTATGCTGGATACTAAATATTAAGTAGGCTGAATGTGTGCCTTATGGGGGGGGGGGATAGTGGTGAGCCCATGGCCATACCTTCTTTTTGTAGGTAAAATTTATTTTGCCACACGAAGTAACCGGAACGTAGTACGTGGACAAAGAGGGCTGTAATGTCAGGTGGAAATTTGTTTCATAGGAGAAGAATTGTGTTATTGATTGGGACATTTGTGAAAAGGGCAGAAACATCGAAACTGACTAATAAGTCATCTTTGTCGAGTGTTATGTTTTTAATTTTGTTTATAAAGTGTTGCGTGTTCTTTATGTAGGAGGGGAATGACCAACCAACTCCTTGAGTGTTGACGCTAATTTCTATGCTGAGTAGTAATTAGGGCTATCTATACCTTCCACAATAGGTCAAAGCGGCACATTTTGTTTGTGTACTTTCGGGATACCATATATTCTGGGAGAGTGGGCGTAATGGGCATAAGTTTTTTAACTGTGTCAGATGGCCATGAAGGTAACGGACTTAAGTAATTTCACTGTTTTATTCTTTATCCTGTTTTGTTGGGTTATAGTTCACCAGCTGATAGGTTTCATCGGAGACTAGTTGATTCATCTCATGGATGGATGTTGACCTGTCAAGGATATCAGTGGCATTGCTTTTATCCGATTTCGTTATAATTATGTCCTGATTAGCTTTCAATGACTTGATTGCTGCTAGTTCCGTTTTTGTAAGATTGTTATGTATTTCTTATTGTTCAGAACACTGCTGGTTTCTAATCGTATTTTATCGGCTATATTATTCGGTAGGGACCTAATGCCTCTTTCTATGTGGTAGAAAGCCTATCAGCTGGTAAACTATAACCCAACAAACAGGATAAAGAATAAAACAGAGAAATTACTTAAGTCTGTCACTTCATGGCCATCAGACACAGTTAAAAAACTTATACCCCATTACACCCGCTCTTCCAAAATATATGGTGTCCTGAAAGTACACAAACAAAATGTGCTGCTTTGACCTATTGTGGAAGGTATACATAGCCTTAATTACCACTTAGCCAAGAAATTAGCATCAACACTCAAAGAGTTGGTTAGTCATTCCCCCTCCTACATAAAGAACACACAACACTTTATAAACAAAATTAAAAACATAACACTCGACAAAGATGACTCATTAGTCAGTTTCGACGTTTCTTCAAATGTCCTAATCAATGACACAATCAGGTGGATTGTGTCATTGATTACGTTTCCACCCGACATTACGGCCCTCTTTGTCCACGTGCTATGTTCCGGTTACTTGGTGTGGGAAAATAAATTTTACCTACAAAAAGAAGGTACGGCAATGGGCTCACCACTATCCCCTGAATCGCTAACTTCTATTTTGAGTAAAGTGCTCTTGATTCCTCCACTCTAAAACCCCACAGTGTGGCTTAGATACATTGACGATGGGTTCGTTATCAGGCCACATGGGTGACAAATGCTAAAAACATTCCTTAGCCACCTGAACAAACAACATGAACGCATACAATTTACGATCGAAATTGTAAATCACAACTCGCTCCCATTCCTGTACATACGTCTTCCTTCAGGCAGTCTACCTTCATGGTCTACCGCAAACCGACACACACTGGCCAATACATACATGCTAATGCATACCACCACCCATCACAAAAATATGGAGTCATTAACACCCTTAAAAACAGAGCTATAACAATTTGCTCTAACCAGCAAGCTCTGAAACAGGAACTAAAAATCATCAGCGACACTTTTATAAATAATGGCTATAACAAAAATACTATTAATAAAGTATTCATAAAACATCATAAAAAAAGAATCTAGATTACAGTAAAACCATAGCCATCCCATACATTAAAGGGTTATCAGAAAAAATCAACAGAATCCTACACCAATATAATCTCAATGCTACCTTTAAACCACCTACAAAACTTAAAAAAAAAACATATTTAACTCCCCTAAGGATCCTCTCCTCCCATTGGCACATCCTGGAGTTTATTGAATCAACTACACCTGTAACTTACCATACACTGGTGAAACAGGACATACATTCCCCATACAAAAGAAGTAACACATAAGACCCATTAAATATAACCATTTTGGTGAAACAGGTCTCTCAGATCATGCTCTCAACATCGTACACCAAATCAACTGGAAAAGTACCCACTCCTTACAGCATACAAAAACCTGGTACGAAAGAAAATTTAAAGAAGCCTGCGAAATTCTGATAAACCACCCAAATATCAACAATAATGGTGGCATGAAAATTCCAAGAATCTGGATGGCACACATTCAGCCTACTTAATATTTAGTATCCAGCATACTTCAGGACTCTAGGCAACCTTCAGCTAGTATTGGAAACCATCCCATACCAACTGGTTGGAATATATATGTATAATCTTTATATTTGTTTATATGTGTAATCATTTGTTTATATGATTATATGTATCATTAAATGCATATTAATAATATATATGGATTAGATTGGTGCATTGGATTGGAGACTGGCTATCTGATAGGTATCAACAAGTTGTGTATGGGGGAGCGATATCCAGGAAAAGGAAATTCACTAGTGGAGTGCCTCAGGGGTCTGTTTAGGTCCATTACTGTTTAACTTGTATATTAATGATATAGGTGAAGATTTGGATGGAGATATTCAGTTGTTTGCAGATGATTCAAAGTTGGGATGAACCATGAAGTGTAGTGAAGATGTTGTGGCCATACAGGAATACTTGAATAGATTGAGTGATTGGGCATGGAAATTGGGATGTGAGTTCAATGTTGCAAAATGTAAGGTTTTAAAATTTGGAAAACAAAGATGGGTTGCAGAATTTATGCTTGGTGAGAATATATTGTTGGAGGTAGAGATAATAAGAGATCTGGGGGTGATAGTGTAAATAGGATCTAAAATTTAGGGGACACATAGCCAAAATTGTGAAGACAACACAAAGGCTTCTGGGAATGATGCGGAGGACACTAACATGTAGAAGTATGGAGATTCTTGTTCTGTTGTATAAGGCTTTGATTAGGCCACACATGGACTATTGTGCCTAGATTTGGTCACCGGGTTTTCAGAAGTATGAAGAGATGTTGGAAAGGGTCCAAAGGAGACTGACTAAGATAGTTTTTGACCTTTGGAATGTCGAGTATGAGGAAAGATTGAGAAGATGTAATTTGCAGTCTGGTGGACAGGAGGAAGAGGGGATATATGATAGAGACCTATAAGTTGGTAAGGGGTTGTTATAAGATCAGTTGTGAAGAAGTTCTACAGAGAATAGTGGGAGATCAGGGGAGAACCAGAGGTCATCCCTGGAAACTGTATAAAGAGGGTGTGAGTAGGGGAGTGAGAGCCAGGTTTTTTTTTGTGCAGAGTTGTGAATGATTGGAATTCATTGCCTGAGAATGTGGTGTCTGCAAAGAGTTTGAATGTGTTTAAAACACGGTATGATGAGCTGTGTGTGTGATAAAAGGACCTCCCAGATGAATCTTTGACTCCATGAAGTCTTGGGGTGGTAATAATAATATACGGTTTATATGTATACACTTATATATATATAGACTTGTTGTTGCTCCCAATGTAATTTTACAACCAATAGATAATATTAATAATTGTTGTAATGGTTGGTCAGTAACTTTAACAATCCATGTAGACTGTAGTGCAGCTTGTTTTTCTGTATATAGTATATGTGCTCCAGAAGATAACCTTGATATAAATGTCGAATGTGGATTTTGGTTTATATTAAAGTAAAGTTTTACTCAAACATGGTAGTTGTCTCCATAATTTTCCAAAATGTATTTTTTTTCTTCTAAGTTGGTACATCTGTCATAAGCATCCATGTAAAATTGCAAGTCATTCTATCAGGCAGTTTGTTTTATACAGCTGTCTGTATCCCTTGAAACAGATAAAATTGAGTATCGTGTGGTTATAAAAAAATTCTTTGTAAAAGAAGGTTTAACCCCAAAAGAAATTCATTCGAAGTTCATAAAAGTTTATGGGCACTGTTCTCCTTCATTTTCGACAATTAAGAAATGGGCTGCTGAGTTTAAACGTGGCTGGACCAGCCTTGAAGATGATCCACTTGAAGGACATCCAAAAAGTGTAACACCACGAGAAATCATTGATCAAGTACACGATATATTGAATGACCGGCAAGTCAATGTGTGTGAAATTGCTGAGACTATAGGCATTTCAAAAGAACATGTAGGATATATTTTGCAGATGATCCGCTTGAAGGGCATCCAAAAAGTGTAACAACATGAGAAATCATTGATCAAGTACACGATATATTGAATGACCGGCAAGTCAATGTGTGTGAAATTGCTGAGACTATAGGCATTTCAAAAGAATGTGTAGGATATATTTTGCATGAAGAATTGCATATGAAAAAGCTTTGTGCAAGATGGGTGCCATTCTTGCTCGCAGCATATCAAAAACGCACTTGCACGAAAATCTCTGAATAGTGCTTGGAGCGTTTTAAAACTGATTTTGTGCATTGATTTATTATTATGGATGAGACTTGGATTCACCATTACACACCAGAATCCAAACAGCAATCAAAACAGTGGACAGAAGACGGTTGTTTAGCACCAAAAAAGACGAAGTCGGTTCCATCAGCAGGAAAGGTCGTGGCATTGGTGTTTTGGGATGCTAAAGGGTAAAATAATAACCGGGGAATATTATTCTGATCTTTTAATCAGATGAGATGAAAAAATTTATGAGAAAAGACCCGGTTTGCAGAAGGGAAAAAATCATCTTTCATCAGGACAATGCACCTGCCCACAAAAGTGTTTTGGCAATGGGAAATTAAGGGATCTGCACTATGAATTATTGGAACATCCACCCTATTCCCCAGATTTGGCTCCCTCTGACTTATCTCTTCTCCCTGGTCAGCATTTTTCTTCGAATCAAGAGGTGATTGCAGTAGAGGAGTACTTTGCAGATCTTACTGAGAACAACTATAGGGATGGGATGATGGTGTGGGAGCATTGCTGGAATAAATGTATTTGTCTTAAGGGAGATTATGTTAAAAAATAAAAGTAATTTTGAAATTATGAATTCGTTTTTTCATTTAGGTCGGAACTTTTCGGACCACCCTCGTATGTCTCCTGTCAAATCCTTCCGATGTCATTATTGTATAGATTGAATAACAATGGACCATGGACTGACCTTGTTGTACACCACTGGTTACTTTAAATCTTGCAGACTCACATCTCCCATACACTACTTTTTTGATATCTGTCAATCAGCCAGCCTCTTAGCCATGCTAATATTTTATAATGCAATCCCATATTATTAGAAAAGCCCAGATTTCAGTGTTAAAAAACTCATTCTTCTGCCTCCATCAGCAACTGAAAAAGCTTAAGGTTACTCGATGTGACCAGTTGTTAAGGCAATTCAGTGAATTTTTAACATTTATTAGAAATCAGTTACTGTATTATAACCATGCCTTGACAAATATGCTTGCTTACTTGCCCATGGCAAGTAAGCAAGTCTGGTGAGTAGCTGGTTGGTGAGTGGACAGAAAAGAATATTTTTAAATAAATAAATAATAAGGTAACGTCTTTTATTCCCTTATAGGGAGGAGGCAAGGCCTTTAAACCCTATCTAGCTTTTGGAGACTGAGTAGACAGTTCAATCTCTACCAGTAGACAATCATCAGAGATAGCTGGCCCATGTCTATCACTAATTATAGGCACACCGATAAAGAGACAAGCAAATAAGTGCTGCCATCTCTTGTCACTTGACTCATCAAGATATGTTACTGTCTGAAATAATGTGGGTTCTACAGTCAATTTTTTTGAGTTTATAGGATGAAAAACCCAAGTTTCCGGGAGAAAAAAACCTGCTTGCCGATGCCAGAGATCGACTAACTCAGGAACCGGTCAAAGAAAGGCTTAGAAAAAAATTCATCTAGTCATCGACTAGACTGGAATAAGTCTATCTTCATGCGGCCAAGTGCAGAGGATGCAAGCACTACTTCCACTGAGGTACACAGGGCTTGGAATATTTTAAATTTACTAAAAATAATTACTTCTGCCTCTATAGTATAGCACTGTTAATCATTGCATGGAACTTTTATTGAGTTATCGGGACATATCATTTGAAGAATGGGGGTCTTCGACAAGTAAATTTTTTCGAAGGTATGTATGGTTATGCATCATTTTTCAAGCTCTGGTTATAAGTATTTCTTATCATAATAAAAAGAGTTTATTTATTTATTTTATTTTTCTGCTCTGATTACTTTCTCCATGGCATAGTCAGTAGTAACATTATGTTTTGATTGGAAAAGCTTGGTTTTAAATCCTATGCAGGACATTATGTATGCATTTATAAGAGAAAGGCTTTTCCATTGAAGGTGAGTTAGCCAGTCTTTGATGGAAATGGCAGAAGTTTTTCTGTTAAACATTTGGATTGTTTCTTACTCAAAAGAGATAAACCTAGACAACACAGAATAACCTGAACAGAGTGAGACTGAAAGGAATTACAACTAAGGCTATAATGTTAGTATCACTGTGTGTCTGCATTATAGTTATAGCCTTAGTTGTAATTCTATTCTATAGCAGCCTGATCAGGTTATTCTGTTAATTGTATCATGCTGTAACATTCAAATACAATGAGGTCAGTGTCATTCTTTATATTCTGTCATCATATTTACAGTATTTTTTTTTTACCAGAAACATGATATCACATGATACAAAATAGAAAATACACATGCAATTTGTAATACTAATAATATGTTTTAATAATAATAATACTTTACAGTGTTAATGGTCTTTGTGTGTGGTCCTTAACACTGTATTAATTACATTAAAACTCAATGTGAAATTTAAGATATGCACACTATTTTAGTTTTCTATATATTTATTTTAGGTTATCAAAGAGAATTGAAGTATCGTCACAAAGATGGATCCTATAGTGCTTTTGGAAAGAATGATGAACAGGGTAGTATCTGGCTAACTGCTTTTGTTGTTAAGTCTTTTGCTCATGCCCAACGTTATATTAATATTGACAATAATGATTTAGAGCTCAGTGTAAGGTGGATTACTTCCAAACAGTTTGAAAATGGTTGCTTTCCTTCTGTTGGTACTTTGCTCCATAGTGCAATGAAAGTAAGTTTGTGTCATTATATTAGAATTTTCTGTATCTTAAATATAATTACTAATTAAAATAAAATTTTAATACAAGTTTATTATCATTATTATATAAAATACAGTGAGTGCCTAACTGGCTGAGCTGTCTTTTAAATGATAAATCATCAGTCTCACATAGTAGGATTTTTGTTGGAACAGAGAAAAGGTTGCTCTTAGAATGCATGCACCCCAACCCACACACAAAAAGAATAATATACATACATAATATTTGTATACTCATTGACCTTATTCTGTGAGGCATCTGTTAAGAAACCACCAAAATGCTGTGAATTTAATAACTACCACATGAAAATATTTTATGAAAATTAATATGATGGATTAATCACTCTGATATAGTTATCCTGAGAATAACAGGAGTTAATAATGATTTGTTAGAGCATGAATTAGAAAGATTTATTACATAATAGTGTTTAAAAAAATAGTAATTAAATTTAACAGAAAACTAATAACCAATTGTTGGTTTTCAAAAATTATAAGAATTGAAAGGAATACAATTTTAAACAAAATTATGGCTGCATCGTTGTTTGTTCTGTAGGTGGTTTGCAGGCTAAAAAACCTAAGTTCCTGGCCACCACTTTATGCTACTGAGCAAATCATCTTTAGTTTTCAAAGCTTTACATGTCAAGGTCCTTTACATTGTAGCAAGATTTAAATCCAGATTTTCCAGCCACAGAGAAAATGTTGAATCATGCTTGTGACTGCATTATGGAGGTGCAGTGATATGTATTATTGGTAGATCATAATAAAATCATATTGAGTTACATGATATGATAACCTCAGGACCAAAGCTAGGTTGTAGAACTGAAATAATCAAATATTCTGATGACATGTAAAGAAATCGGCATCTAAGGCATCACTAAAGGTGTAAATGATCAAAACTACAGTTGGCAAAGAACAAAGGCAGAATGGCTACATGCACTTAATATGTGATTTAAAATCATGATTGCAGTATAGTTAACAAATACCATAGATCCTTATCCGTTATATACATTCATTTCACATTTCATTTCTAATAATTCCTCAATTGTGGGTTATTCACCAGTTCCTTCTAAATGTTATCTTCATGTGTAAGATTTCATCTGGTGGTGGTGACAATTTACTAATCTTTCAAAATATTGTCTAAATAGTTCTTGGTATTTTCTTATGAGCCCTATAGCATTTTTTACCCCATCTAATTACATTTCTTTATAGCCTCGTTATATATATTATTGAACCATTTGTTTTTCATTATGCTGCTTGTGAATTGAGGAATTTCTTCTACACAATGAGTAATACTATTTTTGATCTGAGCTCATTTATTTTCTATGATTCTGTCAGTTATATAAGGAACAGAATATTGTATTTCTTGCTTTATTTTTTCTGTATATTGCCTAGAAACCACTTTAATAACATACCAGTTTGTATCATATTCTCTACTCTTTTCACCTACCAAGTAGCCCTTGTAACCTTCAGTCTATCCTCATAGATTGAAGATCTCTAGATTACAGAGTAACTTTAGATATGCAGTGTGATACTGTTTTCTTCAAACATCCCTTGACCATCTCTTATGTAGTGCTAACACTCCAGATTCTTAGGCCGTGGCATTGCTATGAGCCAACCACTCAGTTTGCCATAATCACCTGCTTTTTAAATTCCACATGTACCCTTTCTTAACTGTAAATTTTTCACTTGTTTGGTAATCTCCAAGGTCAAGACTCCATGATCATTCTCCCGAGTCAGAGGTAATATGGAAACTTTTGGTTACTGCTAAGTTTGCTGATGTTATCCAACACCTTCAACCCCAAGTTTCCCCCTCCCCAGTACATTTTGTCTTGAGTAATTATCTCATAGCAGCTGTATAAATTCAGTTTTCTTCCTGCTATGTGATCTTTCTTTCTTCCAGTTGGTTGATGTCCACATATTTGAAGTTTCCCATGATAATTAATTCCCTGCACATGTGCTAATTTGCTAATGCATGCCATCTACATAGTGCCCAATAGCCTACAGCAACAACCTACTGTATATTTCATATCAGATATCTTTAAGTGCACTGCTCTCTGTGTCCCTGTCTTCCTGCTGAATTCCCAGACTTTTTTTTTTACTTGTTTATTATTATTATTATTATTATTATTATTATTCAGGCCTCCATGGAGTCAAAAGACTCATCGTGGGAGGTCCTTCCTAAGAACATAAAGTCTGTCAAGACTCATTGAGGGGAGGTCCCCCCCTAAGAAACACAAAGTCTATCATACCACTCCTTAAACTCATTGACCATTCTCGCTCTCACCACTCCATCAGGCAATGCATTCCATGATTCAGCCACCCTCCATGCAAAGAAACCACTCCTCACCCTCTTGCTCACAGTTTCCTTTTGTAACTTCCAGGGATAGCTTCTTGTCATCACTCCTTCCTGCTGTTCAACCAAGTGAAAGAACTCCCCAGTGTCAACCCTGTAACCACCTTTCAACAGTTTAAAAGTCTCAATCATATCATCTCTCCTTCTTCTATCCACCAAACTCTGCAGTCCACATTCCCTCAGCTGATCCTCATAACCAAAATTCCTGAAACCATCTTTGTCATCCGTCTTTGTACCCTTTCCACAGTTAATTTATCCCCTTCAAATCCTGGGGACCAAATCTGAGAACAATAGTCCAAGTGTGGTCTGATCAGAGACTTATACAACAGAATGATAACCCTTTTATCTCTGCAGGTCGGTGTCCTTCTCATAATTGCAGCAATCCTCTGTGTTACCTTCACCACCTTTGCAATAAGTCCCCTAAATTTCAGGTTTCTATCAATCATCAACCCCAGATCTCTTTGTCTCCCCTACTTCCTCCAGTATAACTCCTCCAATAGAGTATGCCACATCCCATCGATGTTTCCCAAACCTCAAGATCTTACATTTTCCTGCATTAAACCGAGACCCCCATTCATTTGCCCATCTATCTAGCTTATTCAAATCTTCTTGCAGGGCTACCACATCTGCACTATTACTAATAATCCTTCCCAGCTTTGCATCATCTGCAAACAACTGAATATCCCCTTGCAATCCACTGGCAATGTCATTGATATAAAGGTTTAATAATATAGGTCCTAGTACTGAGTCCTGTGGGACCACAATTATCTGCTATCATTAGCAAAATCTTTGCCATCTACATCCAGTTCTCTCTGTCCTTTCTGAAATTCTACTCCTTGCACTCCACCCCTATAACCATGTAATTCTCTGTCAACTAAATCTTAAAAGTGCCTTTTGGCCGTGTTTAATTAACTGATGCCAAACATTAATCTCACTTATTCCTAATGCTTCCAGCATTAATATACATGAACTGCAATATTTCCTTTGGCCTACAACCTCCCTCACATCTTATATTGATTATTGCACTAAGTTTTGGAACCTGAAGAGCTATGCATCACTTGATCATTTACTTACTTCTAGAATGCCTACATCCATAAATATAGTACCTACATAAATACAGTGAGGACTATCATTATGAGACATTTCAACTATGGGATATAGAATTACAGAAGGAGAAAGCATGGAAGATGAGGGGAAAGAGGATTTACAGAATTATGGAGCGATAACTACTTTAAGCAGCACTTGATGGAAGGGACTTGCAGTATAAGAACAGTACCACAAATCTCCTTCATACTACTGTTCATGCCTCCGGTTGGTTAAACTAACCATGTAACTTTGACTTGGGAGGTGATGCATTATTATTAACAGAGGCATTTGCAAAAATATAAAGCAGATGATTATAATAAACTTAGAAGGCAGCTGGGTGCAGTACTTTGGCATGAAAAACTACATGGTAAGAGTGTGTCTGAATGTAGTGATGTCTGACTGTATCCTCTGGGTTAGGAGAATAAATCATATGGGAGTTAACTGGTGGAATAACATTTTAAAGCAGAATCTGCATTAACAGAACATGTTGTGCATCCAATATTGTAAGAAGAGTATGGTTTGGCTCCAAATCAGTAAAAAGAGCAGGCCAGGAGATTGACAGCCATGATATAGAAGGCTAATTGGATTGGGAAAAGGTTAGCTGAACAGGCCAAAGGAAATCTGAGAGAATTTTATTACTGTGCAGCAAATAAAATGAAAAATGACTGTGGAAGAATTACCTTAGTGAATGCAAAATGCAGATTGTTGAAAATGTCTGATGCACAAGAACTAGCTGAATAGTTAAGTGTTCATCCTCTTTAAATCATCCTACACCTCAGCATGATAAAAGAATCAGTGGACAATGTGGCCAATGCATGTCATTTGTGTATACTACCAACAAAAGGGTCACCCTAGGCATGAAGGCTACCACTATGCCAAGTTAATGCGCAGGGCATTAGAAATGAAACTATGAAAATTGCAACTAGACTGACCACAGAACTGATGTTTTGGACAGGAAAATTGGAAACAATATGATTTAAAATTAGCAATTTGGAGAGGGTTAACTAATTCATCCTCTTTCCAAAGAAATTAAATTAAAGAAATCTAATTAAAGAAATTAATGACAGATATATTAAATACACAAAACATTAAATACATTCCTAAGCCGCTTGATTTAAAATAACTCTCTTCCTTTTCTGGACGCTCTTGTCACATGTCTTCCCTCAGGCTATCTTTCCTACACAGTCTACAGTAAACCTACACATGCACACAAACAGACCAATACATGCACACAAACAGACCAATACATGCACAAAGATTCACACTATTATCAAGCACAAAAACTCAAACATAGAGCCTTAAGAATTTGCTCTGACGAGTACACATTGAAGAAGAAATGTGAAATTATTAGCTAAACTTTTATAAAGGATAGCTACAAAAAAAAAAAAAAAAAAACCCATAGCTATACCACATTAGGGAAATATCAGAAAAAATGGAACACTATGTAAATACAATATTAAGGCAACTTTCAAACCTCCTGAAAAATTAAAAAATATACTTAGCTTATCCTAAGATCTCCTTCCTTACCTTTCCCCTCTGGGAGTTTACAAAATCCAATGCACCTGCAACTTACCTGCATAGTAAGCATAGGGGAAACAGGATGCAAAATTCCAATAAGAAAAGATGAACACAAATGCCATATTAAATTCCTTCATTATGGTAAAACAGGCCCGTCACACTATACACTCCAAACCTGTCACAGAATTAACTGGAAAGGCACCAAGTCTTTACACTGCACCAAAGCCTGGTTTGAAAGAAAATTCAAGGAAGCCTGTGAGATGCTGATTCATCATCTTAAACTCAGCAAGAATGATAGATTTGTAATTCCAAGAGTCTGGAAGACCCATCTGCAACCTATATAGCATCCAGCATGGCAGGACACTAACACAAGTTAGTTAAAACCTTAAGATAACAGGACCGTAGAGATGCATTTAATGTAGTTCTACCGTAAATTTTTATTTATATTTTTTTTTATCTTCTGTATATTATTATACTTTTAATGTATAAAATTTTTATTTTATTTTATTTAAACATTTATTTATTTTATTTTATCTTATTTATTTTTTCTCACCAGAGGTCAGGCTAGTGTAAAAGATAAACAAAGCAGTTAGATTTAGCATACTTACTCATATGTGTAATATTGTGTGGCTTGTGTCTTGTTAATATACAGGTATCCCTTGATTAATGCGATTAATTAATCCCTTGATGTTACCACATATCAAAATTGTGTTAATCAAATATAATAATCAATGGTAAAAATTACAATTCGTCCATGATCCATTACTCTATTAATAATTCGTTTTATATGGTACTATTTTAGGAAAGATAAAAAATTAATGCAAAGTATATGTTTAATAAATGCTTGAACCTACATTAGTTACTGCAATTTTTTTATCAAAAAAAGTTATAAAGAGTCATTTGAACAGTTTGTTTTTTTCTTATCAGTATAAATTCTACTGTAACAAGCAAAATGACTCTCTAGACCTTGGCAAACAAGCATTCTTCGATTAACATCTGGATCTGTATCCATTACTTGCTGCTTAAGCGATTCTAAACTGCAGGATATTCCATCCAGTTCTTTAATTATTATCTCCTTTGGAACCTCATCTTCACATTCCATTTGTTCGTTGTCTTCATATGCATGTTGCTGTTTAATTTCAAGAAGATCGTTGTCACTGAAAACTTTTGAATTTGAATCCAATAATTCTTTAACATCTTATGCATCAACACCATCAAAACCAAGGTCATTAGCGCATTCTGCAAAAGGATTTTTCAAACAGCTCTCATGCAGATATAAGACACTTGCTCCAACGAATCATGAACGTTTTTAATTGCGTGATTAATGTTAAAATTTTTTTAAAATTCTTGGAGCGTAATCGCATTTTCTCCTGTTGTTGTTTCTACTGCCTTTGAGAATGCCTTTTTAATAAAATAGGCTTTGAAAGTTGCAATGACGCCATGTCCATGGGTTGTAGCAAAGATGTTGTATTTGGTGGAATTTAAAGGAGCGTTAATTAAAACTTTTGCCCCATATATAAAGGGATTGTTGCAATTAATTTCACCATGTTAATCAAATCCTGTGTTAAGCAAAACCACGTTAAGCAAGGGATACTTGTATATTTTCCTGATGATGACCTTGATATAGAGGTCGAAAAGTTGAGTTTTATTTTCTTAATTGCTCCAACGCGCATGTTTTTGTCTTTTCCTCTGTATGAGACTGGCTAACTCACCACTTACTGGTTGCTGAGCTACGGAGGCTAACAACCAGTAAGTGAATGGAGTGAAAATAAAAAAAATAAAAAAAAGATTTTTTTTTTTTTTTAATGTTGAGCTCATACACAAGAGGTTGGTAGATCAACCTGTAGTACATTAGTACCGTGTATGGGTTGGGAAAGAAGGTACTTGTTCACATTGGATTTGAATGACTGTATATTGTATTCCTTAGTGAACACATCAAGGGGAAGACTGTCCCATAGTATAGCAGTTGCAGGGATGAAGGAGGAGGAGAAGAAACTTGTTCTGTGGGTTTCAAGGTCCACTGTGTAGGGATGCTGAGCAGCAGCAGCTGCACATGTGTTCCAACGAGCTTAGTACTAAGTGGGGGAATTATTGATGCTATTTTGGATGAACATTTTCCATGGAAATATTTGTAGAAAACACAGTGCAGAGACCGATCGTCTGTGTAAGAGTGTGTGTGGGGGGGGGGGGGGGGGGGAGTTGGTAAGAGATGGGTCATTAATAAGGCTGATTGCTATCCCCTGTATGGAATCAAGCAATTTGAGGAAGTTTTTTGGGGCTACACCCCATATGTGGGAGCGGTATTCGATGATTGGGTGGATTTGTGATTTGTATAAGGTTAATAGCTGTTCAGGGGTGAAGTAACGTCTTGAGCAAAAGAGAAATCCTAGTTTTTTAAAAACTGAGGATGCAATGGTGGTTATGTGTTAATGCTAGGAGAGGCTTGATGTCAGAGTAATTCCAAGATGAGAAATCTCAGATTGTCTGGAAATTTGGTAATGTCAAAAATAATACTGTGAGAAACTGGTTCTTTTTATGAGAAATGAGACAGTACCAGGTTTTATTTGCATTAAAATTGACTAGATTATCTGAACCCCATTTGGGGATGGCTTGGAGGTCTGAATTGAGGGCAGTGGTGGTTGCTGTTCTGTAGGTTGAGGTGAGTTGTGTGGAGTAAGGCTTATCAAAATAAAGGCAGGAATACAATGTGCTGTCATCTGCAAAACCGTGTATTGGGTTGGAAGTAAGCTGAAGTAGGTCATTGATATGTAGTAGGAAGAGGGTTGGTGGAGGACAGAACCTTGAGGAACCCCAGCATTAGTTGAGTGGTGAGAGGATAAGGAGCCATTGAACACCACACATAGTGAGCATCCAGACAGAAAGCTGGCAATCCAATTACAG
Organism: Typopeltis vanoorti; assembly: GCF_054136105.1. Classification (NCBI taxonomy): domain Eukaryota; kingdom Metazoa; phylum Arthropoda; class Arachnida; order Uropygi; family Thelyphonidae; genus Typopeltis; species Typopeltis vanoorti. The sequence goes on from NC_143562.1 coordinate 98,509,408, forward strand.
AAGTCTTGAGATAGACCAAACGATGGTAATTTGCTTAGTAAACCCTTGTGCTAGACCTGGTCAGACGCCTTGGAAATATCAAGTCCAACCGCTTGTGATTCACCAAACTTCTCCATTGCATTTGACAAGAGATGGGTGACATATGTGAGCAGATCTCCTGTTGATCGGCAGCAATAGAATCCATACTGGCAGTTGTTTATTAGACAGGTAGCTTCAAGGTAGTGTAGCAGTTGGGAATTGATGATTTTTTCCATTACTGTAAACAGGACTGAGGTGAGCGAGATGTGACTGTAGTTGGACAGCAGTGACTTGTCGCACTTTTTGGGAATGGCTTGAATATAAGCCAATTTCCAGGCTGTGGGATAGATATCAGTGGAGTAAGACAGTATATATAAGCAACATAGGACAGGAGACAGTTCTGGTGCACAAACCTTCAAGTCAATTGGAGGAATGCCATCGGGGCCAGGAGACTTTTTTGTGTCTAATTAAGGCAGTATTTTGCTGATCTCTTTCTGGCAGAAGGATATGGTGGGCATTGTATGTTGGGCATCTGGAATGGTTGGGGGACATTTGCCATTGTCGATTATATGTGCATTGGAAGCAAAGTGTGAGACCAGGAGATTGGCCTTTTCTGTAGCAGATGATGCAATGGAGCCATCTGGATATGATAGAGGTGGCAATAGTGTTGGGCAGAAGTTATGGCCGATTGCTTTGGCGAGAGACCAAAAGGCTTCACTGCCATTTGGACAGGCTGCTAATTTCCTGCTTTTTTTTCTTCCAAACTCTGTTTTGAAAGCATTGATTGGTTTTTTTGCATTTATTTCAGGCTTATGTATAGGCTCTAAAGGAGGATGGGGTTCTTGATCTGAGCCAGTGATGGTATGTTTGGTTTTTTATTTGTACTGCCTTGTCGCATCTTTTGGAAAACTAGAGTTTAGTTAGGGAATGGTAGATCAGAGTACTGTGGGGAATGTTTGATTCCATGCCAGTGAGGATTACTTTGGTTATGAGTTCAGTGCATGTGTTTGGGTTGGAAGGTTCGGAAGCAATAGTCTAACTGGGAATGAGGCATAGAAGCGGAGGCTGTCCCACTTGTCACTGTTATAATGCCAAACTACTCTAGTATGGGAGTGACTGTGTAAGCATTGTTACATGGGGGAGGAGATGAGTTGCCTTGCAGGGCAACTCATCAATTGTTTAGAGACAATTGATGAGTGGTTGGGTTATCAGTTATTCTGGTTGGCATCTGAATGAGTTGTGTAAGGTCATTAATGATGGCGAATGTTTCAGCATCTCTGCCTACAAGATCTGTACAGCTGGAGGAGGAAAACCAGTTGGTATTGTGGACATTAAAATCTCCTAAGAAGATGATTTCACTGTTGGGAAAGTGGGACTGGAGAAAGTCAATCTTTAGGGAGAGAAATGGCAGAAACATGTTTCCAGAATGCAAAAAGATTATTATTATTATTATCCCAAGACCCCATGTAGTCATAGACTCATCTAAAAGATAAAATGGAGATATGAAAAAATAGAAAAATGGAAACTAAGTATTAGAAGACCAGTTGGATGAAATCAAAAACAGTGAACAGTGGAAAGATAGATTATAGTAAACATTGTTGCAACTGGTCTAAGACCTAAGGAGGAAATTGAAGAAGAAGAAGAAGTAAAACGTTTAATTTAACACTTCTTCTATTCTTTACTAATAACTAAAGTGGGTAGACAGCACTAGAATCCTCTGAAGATAGGTCTTGCTTTAGTAATTTGATTGCAAGTGAAAATAATAATTCTGTATTTCACCAAGGCAAAAGAATCTGTTCAGACATCAAAAGTGATGTTTGCATATTAATGATATTGGGGGTTGTCTTTAGATGATGGTTAAAAAAAAAAAAAAAAAAAAAAAAAAAAAAAAATCAGCTAACGCCTTTTTATTCCCGTATATATGGGAGTAGGCGAGGCCATTTTGCCCTATCTAACTTTTGGAGACTGAGTGGGCAGTTCAATCTCCACTGGTACCCAATCAGAGACAGATGGCCCAAGGCTATCACTAATTAAGCGGTACGCAGTGAAGAGAGACGGCTCAAATGTGCCGCCATCTCGTGGTCTCTAACCCTAACACAATATATTTAATGTCTGAAATAATGTGGGTTCTACGGTCGACTTTCTTGAGTTTACAGGACGAAAAACCCGAGTTTCCGGGAGGAAAAACCTGCTTGCCCGTGCCAGAGATCGACTAACTCGGGAACCGGTCGAAAAAAGGCTTAGAAAAATTTCCTCTAGTCGCCGACTAGACTCGAAACCAAGACTTCCTTCGTGCGGCCTAGCGCGGTGGTGTGCAAACGCCACATCCACTGAGCTACACAGGCTTTTTTTAGATGATGGTATATCCAATTATTTGTGGATAATGATTTAAAGTTGGGATGTGTGATATGGGATACAGATGATGCAGAATCCCTCTACTTGAGCACATTGATTATATGGGCAAATAACAGTTCAGTGTTGCCAAGGATATGCAGTTCAGATGGAAGACATTACAAGTAGCATATTATATAAATGAGAATTGCTGTAAATAGTTAATGAAGTTACATACTTGAAGATTAAAGGATTAAAGTTTGGAGGCTACATTGCTAATGCGGTTAAGTCATCACATTTGATAAAAGCAGGTTGAAGAGAGCACTAACTTTTAAGAAAAGAAAATGAGTTATTCAACCACTTTACAAGGTTTTGACCATATCTCAACTGTTGTGCATAGATATTGTCGAGAAGAGATGGAGAGAAAAATTAAATTGATCCAATAGCTGATAACCAAAAAGGATTAGCCTATTGAATTGCACATATGAGGACTGATTGAGAGAATATCTGATCTTCAAAGTTTGAGGAATATATAGAGGAGTATCAAGGGGAAAAAAGAGAGAGAGGCAGGAGAAAATAGACACAAAAATGACAGGAAGGCAGGAAAGTGGGAATGCAAGCAGAGAAAAAGGAAGGGGGGGGTGAGCAAGAAATGAATGAAGCAGTGAAAAGTGCAATGTGTGAAGATTCAGTGATTCATACAGTGAAAAACAGAATGCTTGAGGAGTGCTTGTGTGGAGGAACAATAGAGAATAAGATTATGACAATTAAGTGGGATGAAAGAGTAGATGATATGGTTGTGATGGTGGCTACAAATGACCTGAGAGGCAGTGTGAATTGGGTAGGGAAAGATTTGGGGTTTATGTTTGAGGTTGTATGGAAGAAAAGTGTGAAAGGGAAGATAATAAGCTTGTTACCTAGATATGATAATTCAGAGTTGGGGAGAAGAGCATCAATAATTATTTTCATGATAGCAAGAATGTGTCAAAAGAGACACTTTGATTTTGTGGATGCTTGGAGTGTATCTGAGGATAGAAGAGAGCTATATGTGAGGGAGATGGACTGCAGTTTGAATGAGGAAGGACATAGGTATCTGAAGAAAATGTTGTCTTCAGGGCAAGGGAGAGTATTAGTGCAGGGAAATTAGCATTGTCAGGCTGGATGAAAACAGGGATGTCCTTGTGTGGGGATAGACACTCCGAGTTAGAGAAACACATGGATGCAGGGTCAAATAAGAGTCTGGAGGGAATAATAATAGGTATACAAATACTGGTCCGTGCGGTTAGCCTAGTGGCTGTGCGCTTTGCAACCATATGCCTGGGGAAGGAGTGTCCTACGTTCGATTCCTGTCAGAGACATTCAGGAGCTCATGGATCTTCCTCAGCCATAACCAAGTTAGCCGGCCTTGAGCGTGGACAGCAGGTTGAGTTTTTTCCCCAGTTTATCCTCGAGTTTTTCCTCCTGCAAAGCAGGCAAACCGGCCCTGTGAACACATGCTTCGACAGACATGGGATACCACCGGGAATAAGGAGCAAACCGGCCGATTCCACGGGATTATTGGTTACAGAAGCTTACGCGGTAAAATGTGTAGGCCTGCACAAAAGCGTAACATATGATACAAATGCTGACAATTGATTGATGTTTCTTTATATTATTATTATTATTATTACAGGCAGCTCCAAGGAGTCCTTAGACTCATCTAGGGAGGCCCAACATCATGTCAAGAACACCTATTGAACATTCACACAATATCTATCATACTTCACCTTGAACTCATTTACAGTCATGGCGCCCACAACACTCTGGCAACTTATTCCACTCGTTTACCACTCTCCAAGTAAAAAACCTAGCTCTATCACCCTTGCTAACCACACTCTTACTAAGCTTCCATGGATGGCCCCTAGTCCTCCCACTACCAGTCCTATTCTCAAAAATATCTTCTGAATTAATATTATAGAAACCCTTCAGTAATTTGAATGTCTCAATCATATCACCCCTTTTCTGCCTATCAACCAATTTCTGCAGCCCACAAATCTTCAACCTGTTCTCATAAGGTTTATTCCATAGACCTGCTATAATCTTGGTCACTCATCTCTGGATCCTCTCCACCGCCTCTCCATCGAGAAGAAACCCTGGCATCCATATCTGGGCACAGTAGTCTAGATGGAGTCTTATCAAGGCTCGATACAGATGGGGTATAAGGAATAAATGAGATGAATTAGCAGCATTGATAAGCTCAGCTGGTCCAAAGATTATTGGGATCAGTGAAACATGTTTGAATGAAGATGATATGCTGGCAGGAACAGAAATAGAGATATAGTGCATTTTGGCAGGAAAAGAAGGGTAAACACAGTGGTGGAGTGTTACTTATGATAAGTGATGAATTTGGTTCTCTCAGAGTGGAGGATTTGGAGGGAAGTTAATCGCACTAATGATTTTGAAAGTACAGTATATCATGTAAGTGGGAAGGAAAGGATATTTAGTGGGATCATGCTATATACCATGGAATACAGAGTTTGAGTAACAAGAAATGTTTATGTGGTTGAGTTTGGCAAGTGCAAAACGAATGATCATTATGGAGATTTTAACTAATGCAGCCAAAATTCAGGAGAGGAAACAGCATATAATAGTAAGGAAATGGAATTTCTGGAATTCTTGAGGAACAAATACCTCTAGCAACATACAGTACAAAAACAATCATTCCAGTTGGACAAGGTAAATGTGGTCTTGACTTGAATGATGAGTAGCCATGCAGAAATATCGAGAAGAAAAGATTTAATGTGGAATTATAAGGTAGGTGATTATAATAATCTTAGAAATCAGCTTTTAGTAGTTTCATGGATGGAAGAATTGGAAGGGCAAGATATCACTATTACATGGGAACTAGTGAAGAAATATTTATTAGCAGCAAGTTGTATACCTCGATTGAAAAAGAGAACAAGATTTGATTAGAGTGAATGATTAATATCAAACAGTAACTGTGGATGAAAAGGAGGTTACAGAAAAAGAATAAGGAGAGGTGTGCAGAATAACTGCATGATGAATAGAAGACTCAGGCTAGGAAAGTGACTAACATGGTGAGGAAAGCAAAACTCAAATGTGAGAAAAGATTATCCCTGAAATTGTGGAAGAATGATATTGTTAGATGAAAATGGGAGTAGAGTGATCGATGTAGAAAACATTTGTCACTCTACTCCCATTGGAGTTGTTTAAGGATACACTTTATTGAGGTATTCATCCTGGAAAAGAGGGTTTTATTACTAGAGAAATGAGGAGAGTTTAAGCTTTGGAAGTGCAAGAGGAGCGTATGTTTTGAATACTAACTATTTTGTGTGCTAATAAAGCATTGCGAATGAATGGGATTTCACCATGTGTTTTTATAGAATGTGCTAAGGAACTGACAGCTCTGTTGATACAATGACAGTCTGGCTATGGAAAAGGTGCAAGGAGTAGCAGGAAGGTAATATAGTCCTATTGTATAAGGGTAGCGATAGAATAGAAGTGTTAACTATAGGCCAGTATGTATTTCTTACATTGTTAAGAATTGGGAGAAATTAGTGAGGCATTGTGTACAGCATTGGGGAGATGAGGGTAATGTTGTCTGTGAAGTTCGGCATGGATGTAATGAACGCTCTTGTTTTAGTAATCTAATTGCCTTTTATAACCTTTAATTAGTCGCATGGGGTTTATTTGACCCCAGCCATCATTCAAGTTCGATTTCTGACAAAACCAATGATGAATTTTTGTTGTGATTTCGAGTAGCTGAGTTTCTTACTGCCCTCGTGCTGGCCATCGGCTCAATCAGTTGTGGAGTAAGAAGTGATTTCTGACATTCTGACTCCCATGTGACTATTTACGTGAGTATTTTTTGAGTGATATTTTTTTTTTCGATTTTGTACTTTTATGCATATTTTCTTCTTCTAGTCACAATGATTACATTTGTTGACACTGCTGTGTAATATGTCCAAGATCGAAGGAATGTAAAATAAGGCCAAAGTGTGAAAAATGTCTGAGCTTTTGTTGCAATGAGCATTCTTCAGTAAGATGCAATAATTGTATTGAGACTGAATAAAAATGTTAATGATTTATATAAAAATAAAGCAATATTAATGATTTGTTTATTTCATTTTACTCACCATAATCAACTTTATAATAAATAAAACATTTCATGAGAAATATTTAGAAATGAAAGAAATATCATTACTTTAATTTTGGGGTCAAATAGGCCCTATGCCGTTGATTATGTAAAAAAAAAAAGGTGTGACTAATTAAGGGATAATGAATTTGATAAGCTGGTAGTTAAGTTGCAGTATATGGGTTTGGATATCAGGTGGTTAGTGAATTGGATTGGCTGTCTTGGGGGGAGGGACACTATCAAGAAAAAGGAAGCTTACAAGTGGGTTCTGTCAGGCCTCAGTATTGTGACCCATATTGTTTAACCTTTATATCAGTGACATGTGAATGGATTGCAGGGAGATATTCAGTTGTTTGCATATGATATGAAGCTAGGAATGGTTATTAGTAATAGTGCAAATGTGGTAGCCTTTCAGGACGATTTGAATAAGCTGAACAGATGGGGAAATGAATGGAATTATAGTTTACTTCCCATCAATGGATCCCAAACTTGAAGTTTGGGATCCATTGATGGGAAGCTGCATACTCTGTTGGAAGAACTGTACTAGAAGAAGTGGAGAAAGCAAGGGACCTCGGGATGATGTTTGCTAGTTATTTGAACTTTAGGGGACATATTGCAGAGGTGCTGAAGGTAACCTAGAGGATTGCTGCAATACTGAAAAGGATGCTGATCAACAGAGATGAAAGAGTTGTGGTTCCATTGTATAAAACCCTGATCAGACCACATCTGGACTATCAACTAAAATTTGTAAACCACACACCTTCAACCTATCCTCATAAGGAGCATTTCACAGACCTATCACCAGCTTGTTCACTTGTCTCTGAGTCCTCTTTACCACCTCTTGATCCCCAAGAAAGCTATGTGAACAAATCTGTGTACAGTAGTCATGAGGTTGCAGAAGAGGAATAATAACTTCCCTATCTTTACTTGTTAATATGTTTTTCAACACCCATGTAATCCTTTGAGCTATTTTACCAACTTTTGCAACTTCTAAACTTCAACTCTCTGTTCACCATTATCCCCAAGTCCAACAGTATCACTGTGTAACTATTTCCTTTATTAAGTTCCACTGTCATTTATTATAAAATGTGAATAAATTACTAGAACAGCACCTAACCTTTACAAAACCATGCTGCCCACTATAGAGTATTATATCTCTATTCACCCATTGTTGGATTTTATTATCCTCCAACCATTGTTGGATTTTATCTTTAGCCAACTTTTCCGATACTTTAGCAACCACTCCTGATATATTAATTGACTTGTAGTTTGCTACAGGCTGCCGTTATGTAATGGAACTGTCTCCCTCCTTTCCACTCCCTTAGAACCTTCCCAGAGCTGAAACTGAGATTGAGCAACTTCATTAGAGGCAATGCTAGTTCTCTTGCACATTGACCAACTTGCTCTTCAATCCCACTGCTGTATTCACATTGTCTTTCTCAGTATGCTGAGCACACCCTCAATTCTGAGATCAGTTTCTGATAGATCTGCAACTGCAAAATCTCTACTTGATAATATACCTTTGCAGAGTGATTATGCAGCAACTGTTTCTTCTTCTTTTGTCACCTTCCTACCATGAGCATTAATTAAAGTCATCCTTCCAGAGTCATTCTTCCTCTTACTTGCTACATAATGAAAAATCTCTTTAGATTTACTTTGGCCTGCTAAGCCAATTTTCTCTCATATTCTGATTTGGCCTTTCTTACCCTACTAGTCACCCTTCTTGCTTTCACTTTGTACTGCTGATGAGTATGCTGATCACCTTTTTCTTCATATTTCTCTACTTCTTCAGATATCTCTACTCATCCACTTAATCTCCATTTGGTTTATCCTCCTAACGTTAGGTATGCAGTGTGATACTGCTGCTTTCAAACACTCTCTGACCACTTCCCATGCACTACTGAATGAGAAGTGGTCAAAGAGTGTTTGAAAGCAGCAGTTTCTTTCTTTGTAGCTTCTCAAGCCATGCTACTGCTCCATGATACCTCCTGAGTCTGTCATAATTACCAGCTTTGTAGTTCAACATAAACCCTTTATTGACAGAGAATATCCTCTGTCAATAAAGGATTGACAGAGGATATTCTCTGTCAATAGAGAATTCTTTATAGTTCAACATAAACCCTTTATTGACAGAGAATATCCTGTCAAAATATCCTGTAAATTCTCTGTTTAGCAAGTTCCCAGAACAAGACTGCGTGGTCACCCTCTCTTTCTCTCACTCTCTCTCTCTCTCTGATTGGAGGCGGAATGTCTACCTTAGTTATGAATATATCTTCTGTTGCTATTACCAGATCCAGCATGCATAAACCCCTGATCCCCTCTATAACATGTTGTTTAAGGTGATTATTCCTTAACAACTATATAAATCCCACTTCCATTTTGACATGCCCTTTTCCTCTATCTGATCCTTGTCTCCATAGTTGTTCCACTTTATAATGGAACTGGAGCTAATGGCTGTCTGCCCTTCCTGGATACACTAATCACACATCTTCCAGATGGTTCCTTATCATTCTCAATTTATAGAAAACCCACATATACAGGGAGATATTTACACAAACAATCACACTGTCACCCATCTCAACAATATGATATTCTTAAAACACTAACCCACAGAGTTAGAGTGATTTGTTCTGATGACACTGCTGAATTCACTCACTTACATCACACCTTCTTGGCTAATGGCTATAATCCCCATAAGATAGACAAAATACTAAATGCTCCCCAGAAATTCCCCCTACTGTCTTCCACAGAAGACTACACAGAACTCTCACCATCCTATACATTAAAGGCACATCTGAAAAGATATCTAGAATGCTTAACAAACACCAACTATGCACCATATTTAAACTGTATGTGAAATTGGCAACTCTCATCCATTCGCACAAGGACAGATTCACTCCTTTATCACATTCAGGAGTCTATGAAGTGCCCTGTTTGTGTCATCAAACCTACTATGGATAGACAGGAAGAACTGTGGACATCTACCTCAGTAAACATAAAAAATAAATAAAAAATATATCCGGCACTATTGCTATGGTAAGTCAGGTCTAGCAGACCATGCTTTAGATACCCCTGCACACAGGATCGATTGGAAAAAAAAAAAACAAAAGTGCTGCACAGAAGCTTTTACAAGACTTGCTGGTTGTTCTGGGAGGAAAGGTTGTTCCAGGGAATCAACAGAAGCCTTGAAACATACTCCAAACCTCAACAAAGTATGGCTGTATAAATTTGCCAAAGATTTGGGAGAAAGTTATCTTAAGGCCAAATTAATATCTGTTTTCACTCTCTGTTTTTTTTTTTTTTTCTCAACATAGATGGTGCCTAATTAGGACTTGAGTCTTTGTGCTGCATGTTACAATTGTTCAAACTAGTCCCATTGTTATACTGGATTATGGTTGTCTCACGTACTGTAACAAACTGTTTTTGTGCTCTGAAGATGCTGGATAGAATACCAGTGAAATATCATCAATAAGTTAATAGTTATTTTCTTATCAGTCTGTGTTCTCATCTATACCATTAAAATTAATCAACATGTACAATGAACACATAAGCCTTCCCACACGTTTGACTATTTTTCCATTCTTATTTCAACTCTTTTGCAGTCTAAAAGATGCAGTGGTTATCCAACTCCACTGTCTTATTTGTATGTAGTCTACTCAACACTTTGAATACCTCTGACTCATTAATTTCTGTTCTCTCATTTGCCTACTTTCTCAGCATTGCACGACAGCATTCTCAGTATGATATACACCGACAAAATATTTTTCAGATAATTCCATGGCATCCTCTTCAGTGGAAACTTTGGCAGCATCGCAACCATTGTCACTTCATAATCGTTTTTCTTCTTATTTGTCACATAGTAGAACTCCCGTGGATTTCCTTTGACCTGATTAGGCATATCTCCTCTCATATTGCTTTGTTATTTTTTTCTCATTGCAATGCTTTTCACTTTTCTAACTGGCATTTTATGTTCATTAAATCTGCTTATTGCCTTCTGTCTTATATCTCCTCCACAAGAACTTCTTTTCCACTGCTTGCCTAATTGCACTGTTTATATAACTTACTCTTACATTATTTATTCAATTGATTCTCAACATCCAGTTGCATTATATTTGTCAGATATGTTTTTAACCAATTTCCATGCTCTGTCAGCCTCTTTTCCCTATAGCTCATTATATTCTATGGTATTGTATTTATATAAGCAATCAAGCTTTTTATAATGACTTATTTTACAGTTCCAAAAATATTATTTTGCAGTTCCAGAGACATCCTCATCAGTGCAACATCATGAGAAACTTAAGTGGAGAGGAAATGGGAGAGATTTGACTGCTGGTGGAGCAAGAGGTGTTAAAGAGGTAGAGCATAAGGTATTAAATAAACTTCATGTTAATAAGACATTTGGTCCTGATGACATATTGCCATGTGTCTTAAAGGCAGCCTTGGTATATCTGTTTAACAAAAGTATGCAGCAGCATTCATCTCCCAAAGGTATGAAAAAGAGGGCAAAATTGTTCCACTTCACAAAAGTGCTGATAAGGCTGAGACTACAAATTATAGGCCAATCTGTGTATTAGGAGTTGTGGTTAAGGTGTTAGAGAGGTTGATGAGAGCTAGGATATAGAAATGGTTTGACAATAGTAGTGTTCTCTTTAAGGGTCAACATGGGGTTGTTAAAGGGAAGCCATGTTTTACCAATTTACTTCTGTACTGCTACAAAGTGATTGGCTGTCAGATAGGTATCATCAGATTGTATATGAGAGGAAAGTCACTAATAGCATGATGCATGGATCATGCTTGTTTAACTTATAAATGATATTAGGACAGGTTTAACTGGCAATCAGTATATGCAATTGACTTTGAGGCTGTTTGGTGTGAAATTGAAATGAACAGAATAGTTTATTTTATAGGCAGTTGTTATAGACCAGAAGTGTAGTGGATAGTGACTGATATGATAATTATAGGAATATGGATTGGGGAAATTAGATAATGTAGAGAATTAAAGAGAATGAATTCCTAGGAATATATTCTGTTATTCTAAACTATTTTTAGTATTTTGAGGAATAACTACCTTTGGCAACATATGATTGAAGCAACACAAGGTTTTAAAATATTAGATTTGGTGATATCCAGCCTGGGTGGTTAACGTATCTATTCTCCAGCCCAAAGGCTGCATGTTCAAATCTTGCCATGGGCTTGGATGTTTGTGATTGTCTGTGAAGATACTAGTGGCAGTGGTGTAGATGATGCAGTTTTCTGTGGTTGGTGGATTGCTGTAGAGAGCTGTAGAGTAGGTGCCCTCCCTCGATGAGTCTTTGGACTCCTCGGAGGTGTCACGTAATTTTTTTTATTTTTTGAAAAATAATACAAAAATATTAAATTTGAAATAATAATAATAATAGTAATAATATCCTTTGTAGTCAGCTAACATATAGTATAAGTAGTGTATTGTTTATGCTGCTGAAAGATCAGTTATTTTTTCAAAATTTAGTTAATAATATTAGATTAATTTATTATGGTTTTATGTGTGTATGATAAAGTTATTTAGATTTAAATAAAGCTTGTTTATTTGCTTAAAGTATATATTGTCAGTATGGTGCCAGTGTGGTAGAACAATAGTTGCTAAGATGTCCTTGAAATGGGTGAATTGAATTTTCATGGTTTTGTTCAGTGCAGTGTGTGTGTGTGTGTGTGTGTGTGTGTGTGTGTGTGTGTGTGTGTGTGTTCAATTTGAAAATTGAATGATTTGTGGAAGGAGAGGAAACTGCTGAAAGAATGTGTAGTAAGCGTTTTGAAAGTGAGTGTCATTTGGATAGAGTAGACAGTAGACTGGAAAATGCTAATATCAGAATTAATATTGAATGAACAGCAGTGGAAGGTCAGAAGATTGAAGAGGACCTCGAAAAGGGAATAGTATGCTTACGTTAAAGCATACTATTTTTGCTTTTTACCTTACTTCTTATCTCAAACAAGCAAGATCATATGAATAAACAAGAAAATAAAGTAAGGAGAAAATTTTGTATTGAGATTCTATAATAAGAGGACTACTGAATGAAAGCATGACAAAATCTTGTGCTCATGGTGTGAAAGTTAATAAAATTAGTAATACTGTCAGGATGCAAAAAAGATAAGGTGAAAGAATTAATTGTCTGGCTGGCACCAATGACCTGAGAGGTGAGAAACATTGTACGAGGGAGGATGTGAAGGCATTATTGGAAGAAGCAAAAAAGAAGAGCAAGAGGATGACAATAGAGGCGAACTGAGAAGGAGAGTGTTGATAGAAAATAAATTAATATACATGTTATGCAGAAGAAATAATGCAGTTTATTTCTTCATTTATCAAATTCAGGCCTGTGGTCTGAATTTGATAAATGGAGGAATTTATATAACACTGATAAACTGCACTTGAATGGATTTGTAGTAAAGTGTCTATATAGAGAGAGAGAGAGAGCTTTGTTCACTGAGAGTGCAGAAGTGCAAAGTCAAAAAAACTAAAGCAGTTATGAAGGATGCAGATGAGTGTGTGTGTGCACATGTACAGGCACTCATTGAATTCAGTGAGCGAGTGAGCGTGAGAATGACGAAAAACATGCAGAATCTAGTCTTTCAAGCAATAATATCAAATGAGGTAGTTAATTCAGGATGAGGTGGTTGTGGTGATATAATAATGCTAGAAATGTGGGAGGAGTTTTGGGTATTGGCTAGTGCAACCTCACCGAAGATTATAGGCATTAGTGAGACTTAGCTTACAAGAGATGATGTACTTATAGGAATAGAATGTGAAAGATTTGGTACTTTCAGGGAGTATAGAGAAGACGGGATGATGGAAGGTGATATTTCAATTTACTTGATGATATCAAGTAAATTGCAACCAAAAAGAGTAGAATGCTGGTGGACAAATGTCAGTTATTTTGAGGCAGTCAGGTGTGACATTGAATTTCAGAGGATTCCAGGGATAATGTGGAAGACATGCATCAGCAAATTAGTACAATGAGTGCAGGTCAAGTAAACAATTCAAGTAAATTATTTGAAGCAGCATGTGTGGGGGGGAGGGGGATTGGGATGGAAGAGTGATAGTCATGTGAGATAGTCAGGAGTATCTAGAAGTAGCAATATCAGATTGTATACTGAAGGGTAGGAGTTAGATGTGTGAGTAGTATCATTAAGCAAGAGGTTCAGAAAAGGAAAATGTTGTGAAGGGCATATAAGGAGAAAGATGACCAGCAAGCTCGCAAAAAAGTACGAAAGCAAAATCAGATTATGGGAAGAAATCAGCTGAGCAGACAAAAAAAAATCCCAGAGAGTTCTTTCATTATGCGGTAAGTAAGAGGAAGAATGACATGGATGGATAACATTAATGAGTATTAAAGGTAGTGAGGTAACAGATGCACACAAAATATTTAAGTTACTGAGTTACTACTTTTGTGACCAATGTATATCATCAAAGTCAGCTTACTGCTATGACAGACATGGCAGGAACTGAAGTGGGAACAGATTTCGATGAATTGGAGATGCACTTAGGATGTTGCAGAACCTCAATATAAATATGGCTGTTGGATTAAATGGGATGTCAGCTCTCATTTTATGAGAATGTGCAAGCACACTGACATTGCTCCTGACTAGTCTGTTTAAGTCTTAGTTCTGACAAAAGTTACAAGAAAATTGAAAGAGAACAAAATAATTCCTTTGCATACAAAGGCATGCCGAAAAGTTATGATAATCACAATGAAGGAATTAATGTCTTATATATATCCTAAAAAAAAGGAACAATTTATTACAATTTGATGATACATGGTAGTTAAAGGATTTTAAGATATGTTATTTTTTGCGGTTATATCAGTTGCTTTAATATCATTTTTGTTCTAGGTGTTTATCAGAATTTTTCAGCACCCCCCCCCCTTAAAGGAGACTCTAATACTGCAGTAGCAAATTACAGACCAATTCAGGAGTGCTGGTAAAAGTACTATTGATGAGAGAGAGAGAGAAAATGAAAATTCAGAAATTGGCAGATAAGAATGATGATACTTTATGAGGAGCAACATGGTTTTGTGAAGGGTCAGTCAAGCCTTACTAATTTACATACATACATACATCTTCAAGGCCCACCTTTCCTAATTGGGTTGTGGGGGCAACAGCTGCAAAAGAAACTTCCAATGGTCACGATCCTCTGCCAGCAAGCTCAGGTGTTCTGGTGGGATTCCCAAATGTGTCCACCCAAGATTTTGGATATAATCTATTCAGCGAGTCCTTGGCTTTCCATGAGGCCTCCCACCCTCTGGCTTGGCAAAGAGGGCCTGCTGATCGAGCCTCTCTTGTAACATTCTGACCAGGTGCCCATACCAACGTAACTGTGATCTCTCAACACGGAGAAGCAGCGATTGAATATTTAGGGTTTCCCGAATCGCAGAGCTTCTGACTCTGTCGAGTCTCGTCAGCCCTGCAACCCCTCAAAGGAACCTCATTTCAGCCGCTTGGATTCGTGTCCGCATTCTTTTGGTCATTACCCAACTCTCATGACCATAGGTGAGGATGGGGACATAAACTGTATTGAAGACAGCCAGCTTTGCCTTCTGGCTTAACTCCTGCTTCAATACTACCAAATGGCCAAGCTCCCGCAATATTGAGCTTGCTAAGCCAATTCGAGTATCTAGCTCTACGTCCCATTTTCCATCATTCGTGAATATGAACCCAAGGTATTTAAACTTCTCCACCTGCCTCATTGGGACTCCACTTACATGTAGAGTGCACTGAGATGGTTGTCTTGAGACAACCATCCCAGTGCACTCCACAAATGTTTCAGTCTTGGCCACACTGATTTTCATTCCGGTGTCTGCACAAACAGCTACAAACCTATCCAGGGTCCACTGAAGGTCATCTGTTTAAGAGCTAAGCAGAACTATGTCCTCTGCAAAAAACAGACATCCAATGCTACATCTTCCAATTCTGACACATTCACAGCCTCGGCTGTGCCTATCAATCCAGTCCATAAATATTATGAAAAAGAGGGGTCACAGAACACACCCTTGGCGGAGGCCAACGGAGACTGTGAAATGTTCAGACTTTGTGCTGTTTACCCTGACACAAAACTCTGGGAATTCATACAGGGACTTGATGGCAGCTAATTATTGGCCATCCACTCCATATTCCTGTACTACTTGCCAAAGTTTTCCCGAGGAACCTGGTCATATGCCTTCTCCAAGTTGACAAAACATGCGTAGACATTCTTTGCATATTCCCAAGATTTCTCAAAGACTTGCCTTAAAGTGAAGATTTGGTCAGTTGTGCTTCTACCAGGACAAAAGCCACATTGTTCTTCCTGGAACTTTGACTCAACTATGCCCCTGCACCGTCTTTCCTAGCACTTAGTATACACTTTCCCAGCAGGCTGAGCAGAGAGATGCCACAATAGTTACTGCAATCCTTCTGGTCTCCCTTCTTGAAGACTGGTATTATTATGCCTGTCTGCCATTGCTTTGGTGCTCGTCCAGATATCCAAGCAGCCTGACACACTCGAGTCAGCCAGAGAATACTGTCTCGATTTAAGGCTTTTAGCATTTCAGGCTGAATTTCATCATCGCCAGCAGCCTTGCCTGATTTTAGCGATTTTATTGCTAAATGGACCTTTTCTGCTGTGAGACTAGTCATTGCCCAAATCTGCACCTCTTGGATGTCCACAACTGCTGGGCCACCCAGGTTAAGAAGGCTCTCAAAGTATTCCCTCCATCTGTGGAGGATATCCTTCTCGGTTGTTAAAAGTGCACCATCAGAGGCCTTAATTGCCCTTGCTGTGCACAGTTTCCTCCCTCGAAGGTGGCAGATGGTCTGCCAGAATACTTTGTTTGCATTTGCATAGGATGAGTCTAATCTTTCTCCAAAGGATTCCCAAGCCTTCTGCTTTGCTGTCTTTACTGCCTCGGCAGCAGCTTTTTGTGCCTCAGCATACCGCAAACGCATCTCAGGTGACCTGACCCTAAGCCATGTTAGGTAGGACTCCTTTTTTGCCCAGACAGTTTTTTGGACTTCTTGGTTCCCCCAAGGTGTCCTTTTCTCACTGCCACTTGCCACGCCAAGCTGCTTTCTGCCACAGCATGAGAGTGCAGAGGCAGTGACAGCTGTTCTGAACAGCTTCCGCTTCTCCTCAACATCTGCAGTATGCTTGGGAATCTCTTTGAACCTGGAGGAAATGTCATCTGCAAAATTCTTCCTCACAGCCTCATTTTCCAATGTCTCCCATTTCACGCAGTATAACTGCTTAGGCTTACCAGCGTTGATGGTAGCATCTGGTTTTTGAAGCCGTAGAGTGCACACAACAAGGTGGTGGTCAGTTGACGGGTCTGCCCCTCTTCTCACGTGAACGTCCAACACTGAGGAAAATAGTTCTGCTGAGACTATAAAGAAGTCAATCAGAGACCTTTGTTCTAGTGTATCCCTGTACCAGGTATACTTATGGACTTCTCAATGCTGGAAGAAGGTATTCATTATGGACAAGCTGTTAGTACAACAGAAATCCAATAATTTCAACCCATTCACGTTACGGTCAGGGGCGCCGTTCTTCCCAACCACACCCCTCCATGTCTGGTCATCTGTTCCAACATGTGCATTGAAGTTACCCATTAGCAGGACTGATTCCATGTCTACTACCCTGTCAAAAGCAGCATCCACTTCCTCTAGGAAGGTAGAGTATTCTGACTCCAGATTAGGTGCATAGGCTTGCACCCCGGCCAGATCATGATTTTTCATCTGAAGCCTTAACACACATACCCGTTTCCTCAATGGGATCCACTCAGCAACACAGTCTGACAACTGGGGGCTTGTGAGTATCCTCACACCCACCTGAGCAAACATTGTCAGGCTCACACCAGAGTAGTAGTAGAGCTTCCACCTCTTATCCAGGTCGACAGTTCCAGAGCCTCTCCTCTTGGTCGAAGAAAGCCCGACTAAATCTAGCCGATAGCACTTGGCTTCCTCGACCAGTTCCAACTCCTTCCCTGTCAGAGAGAAGATGTTCCAGTTGCCTAAAGCCATAGTGGTGCTGTTGTCGTTGCCATTCCCGTCCTTTTGCAGAACCATTTCTTTGTGCTGCCCCTAAACACCTCCCCAAACGGGTAGTGGGCCCATTGATGGAGTTTCCTCTAGCAGAGTGCTGAGGAGTGGTGTCTAAGGGAGACTGTAACATATTTTTCGAACGGGTCCCTCTGCCTAAAACCCAAATGCATCTCTTGGTAACCCGCGCGATGAACGATGCAGAATGAACATTTTTTGATGGCCTGATCATGTTGCAGTGTTTGATAATGTCCTGTTAGCACAAGACGAAATGACACAGCAAAATAGGAAGATTCCCCTCGAATACTCTAATAGCATTCGGGTGGAGGAGCAAGAAGAAAAGAAAGAAAGAAGCAAGGGAGGAAGAGGAGGGACCAGTCTACAGATTATATAACAGATGTATATTACATGAAGTAAGGCATGGTCTAGCATCAGGTACCTCAGGTTTGCCATGACCGTACTCACTAAAGTGAGCCCCGAGAAAACTAATTTACTAACTTAGTATAATAGCAGAAAAGCTGAGCTGGATAAAGAGAATGGCTATATGATGATACTGCTGGGTTTTTAAAAGACATTTGACAGAATACCATACAAAACTCTGTTATACAAATTAAGTCAAATGGAAATGGATATGAAACTAGTGATGTGTATATGAGAGTGGCTGATGAAAAGATACCAAAAACTAGATTATGGAGGAGCAGAAGAATCCAGAAAAGAATCCAGGTGTGCTGCAAGGCTCTGTATTTGGATCACTACTGTTTAATTTGTACATAAATGAAATAGGAAATTATTTGAAGGGGAAATCTTCAGTTGTTTGGTTTGCTGATGATGCAAAATTGGGTAAGATAATAGTTAATCAAGACAATGTGGAGAGCTTGTAGGATGATTTAAATAGGCTATCAGTGTGGACAAAAGATAGTGGGTATCAGTTTAATGTGGAGAAATGCAAAGTTATGCATTTTGGGACAAATAGATTACAAGCTACAAACCACATTGATGGAACTGTACTCCAGGAAAATGTTGATGAATCTAGGGATTTAGTGGATTGCAGTGATAGAGGGTTGAAGTTTAGATGGCATACTGCTAAGGTAGCTAATGGACTTACTTGGTTATTGAAGAACACACACTTAAAATCTGTAATCTGTAGAATGTACTCTATGAGGATAGATTGAGGGTGTGTGAATTTCAGAAGTTAGTTGATATGTGAAAAAGAGGGTATATCAGTAAAGTAGGAATGAAATGGATGAACAGCGAAATAAGGCAAGCAGTATGGGAAAAGAAGTTATTTTTTTGGAATTGATATAAGATAGTCGGTGATGATCAGATACATGAAAAGTATGAAATGTAGGCTATAAAAGTGACAAACATAGTAAGGAAACAAAAGAGTCCAATATGAGATGATGTTGGCAGTTTAAGCTAAATTCAAGAAAGTCGATTTTTCTACTATGCCAAGTCCACCATACCTACTGAAGTAACAACTTTAAATACTGTGATGTGCTGTTCAGATGTTGATGCATATCTATCACTCTTTCTATTTAGTGTCAATAATACATAAAATATGAGATTAAATTGTAATACTTCAAAAATCTAAAACTAACAATCAGCATCCATATCACTTAAACCATTATAAATTATATATAAAACTAAAAAGGGGGCCAGATCTGATGGACTTTGTTAAATCTATAATAGTAAATAAACATTTTGAGAAAGATAGTTGGAACAATAGTGTATCTAAATGCAAGGATTGTCTAACCCACAATGAAGAAATGAGCCATACTGCTGGATATGAAGAAAGGAAACTGGAGATCTTGAGATGAGAGTATATTACATTCAAGGAACTTTGATGCAAATGATTGCTTGAATGGAAGGATATTGGCAAGAAAAGAAAAAGAGATAGTAGTGTCACTTTGTTATATTTTGTTCAGATTACATTTTGATTATGGTAACCAGGACTGGGGAAACGTGGAGAGAGAAAGAGAGAGAAAGTTTAGTAAGCAAAAAGAAAAGAGATAATATTATTGAGACAATTAATTGCTGAGATCCCAAATGTATACTGAAGTGATCTTCCAAAAGAGAATGTCTCTAGCAATATGATAAGTATGTGGTGAGGTGGGGGGGAAAGCAACATTTTGTGTGTGTGTGTGTATATATATATATATAGAGAGAGAGAGAGAGAGAGAGAAGGGAGAGAAATGGATTCATTTCTAGATAAGATGGACATTGCACTTGCAATGAATACATTAAGATGTAGTATGGCAGAATTTTTGTCTTGCTGGCTTTCTTGAAGAAAGCCAGCAAGGCCCCTAATAGAAACAATTCGAAAAAGCTGACTGAGTTGATTGAGACACGAACTTAGACATCCACCTTCATCTACATTCAGTGCTCTTGCTCTCTACAGGCCAACTAATGGAAACAAAGAAAGAGGAAGACCAAAAAAAAAGTTTTGGCAATACATGAGCAAACTTCTTTTGAAGATTAGGCTCATGAATCATCTGACATTTGGCATAAAGCAAAGCCTCTTGGCTCACTTTCATCCAATAGACTTTATATCCATGAGTTTTTGTTATATGAATATTTCTGTATATATTTCACTTCATACATGAATAAATGTTGATGATAATAAACATTGTGAAAAGAGATTATGCACTCTTCTCGCAGTGACTGTTTTAAGATACTGATATAATATTATATAATATTTAATTATATAAATTATATAATAATATAATGATATAATAATCAATATATAAAGGAAATATAATAAAAATAGAAATCAATTTATTAGAATGTAACTAATTTGACAATACTCTAGTAATAATTTTTCTGTATTCTTAATATTTTATATGTAGTCCTTCCATAGCTGAATTGGTAACACTGATGCCAAAAGCTGGAAAGATGATATTCATTTCTTGTTTAGGACATGTACTTTTATAAGGACTTTTTTAACTGTAGGTGAGTTAAACACTCTCATCCAGAAACTCAGAAAAACTGTCCTGCAAATGCATGTATTTGACAGACAATAGTACACTATGCAAATAGGATTAATTGATCTATTGTGGCATTTATTTAGGTTTCTATGAAGCAATTGCTTGGCTATGACAAGCAGTTGAGCTTAACACATACAGAGGAAGATGAGATGAGATATTTTATATGTGTCATGTATATATGGAATTACTCAGCAACATTTCTTTATGTTTCTCTTTCAGGGCGGTTTGAATGATGATGAAACATCATTAGCACCTGTAACAGCTTACATCACTATTGCTCTTCTAGAAGCTGGAAATATTACAGATACACAAGTCATCAATAATGCTCTCTATTGTCTTGAAGCAGAAGCAAACCCTAGTACTTATTCTCTTGCTATATTTGCTTATGCAGCTGCCCTTGCGCAGCATCCTTCTGCTGAGAATTATCTCCAACGACTTGAGAATAAAGCTATTAAGAAAGGTAAACTTGTTTTTCCTTAATTTTTTCTTACCATTTTTTCCCCGTTTCATTTTTAAATTTCTGTTCTTCTTAGCAAAATACTCAATTAATTATTGTGAGCTGCAGTCTTTACAGGTTCTTCGGTTTTTAAGGTTTGTGACTACTTTTAATGGTAGACAATATTTGCCATTATTCTTTCTGATTACAGCTAAAGGTATTGAGGGTTTATCCCTACTATCTCTTCACCCCTTCACCAAGTGAGTGAATATTTTTTGTAGTACAATATTTTTGTACTACAGTGTGACACTCTTGTTGTTTATTGATAATCATCATTATCCTTATTATTATTATACAGACTCTCCATGGAATCTGAAGTTTCATTGCAGGAAGTCTACACTAAACATCATTCACACAGTACCTGTCATGCCTCTCCTTAAACTCATTCACAAATAAAGCACCCACAGCTGCCCTTGGTAACCCATTCCATACATTCATCACTTTGCAAGCAAAAAATCGAGTCCTCAGAACTTCCAGTTGTGCATACTTGTTTTCTCCCATCTGTCATGCATTGAGAAATTTCTGTAGGTCTGCTCTATAAAATCTCTTTAGTAATTAATATGTTTGTGCATTACAAGCATATTAACTTTGTAATGCACACATGTTCAGTCTGTCATTATTAGGGAACATTCCACCATCTGGGTCACTGGTCTTGGTGTCCTATCCACCACTTTCTCATCCCAATAAACCCTTGCAAGCAGATCTCTTCATGATATAGATGGCCATATCAAAACCTTATAAAGTGGAATAATTACCTCTTAGTGTTCTCAGCACTGAGGTGAACCTTTGAACGTTTTGTCCAATTCTGCAGTATGTTCTCTGAACTTCAACCATCATTCTCAGATCCCCAGCTTCCTGCAGTCTTGTTCCATCAGTATATACTTAGCTTGTAATATTTTCATCCCAGAATGCATAACTTACACTTTTCCAAATTAATTCGCTATGCCTATCTTTTATTAGTCTATTTAAGTCATCCTGCAGGTCAGCATTATTGACTATTTGTCTTCTACAGTTTTGCATCAGCAAACAACTAAATATTCTACCCCTGAAATCATTTCCTGTATCATTAATATATTAGTTAGATAGAAGCAGTCTCAGAATAGAGCTCTCAGGCACATTATTGATTACCGGCATTCTGTTGGATTCTACTCCACCACATACTATCACTAGGTTTATATCCATTCCTTTTTTTCTGTAATTTATGTAATAGATTTCCAAGTGGTATATTAAATGCCTTTGCAAAATCTACTATCATCAATAAAGAGCCAAGATTCTATTTTTTTCTGGCAGCGTAAATTAAGTTAAGGAGATAATAATAGAGGGATCTATTATCCCCTTAACTTAATCTACTGTCATCATGGTACAACTATTTCCTTTATCCAGTGGGATTGCCACATCATCCTAAAATGTGAATTACTAAGGTAAGTCCTTCTTCTTCTCTTCAAGGATTAGGCATTTGCTTGTTCTGGCTTCACTGGTCTTCCCATCTTGCAGCTGGCTTCTCTCTCTCCCTTTCTCTTTGCCTTTGGTCTATATTTATCCACCTCTTTTGGTAGTGAATATCTCTCCATTCTAAGTAGATGCCCTTTCCATTTTTCTGTGTATTTCTTGAACTTTTCATTTACGTTGTCGATATTTAGTCTTCTTCTGATATCTTCATTTTTTATATGGTGCAATTTTGAATCACAAGTGGTGGGCAGTAGATGCCACTTTGTGTAAATGATGATGGTAGTAGCAGTTCTGTGGTGTTAGTGGATTAAAGGCTGGAGACGGAGAGTTATAGAGTAGAGTGCCCTCCCTTGATGAGTCTTTGGACTCCTTGGAGTTCTCATGTAATAATAATAATTTTGTGCATCCTTTAATTGCTGTTAAAAATCTTATTTCTGCAGCTTGTATTTTACTTTCATCTTTCTTTATAGAAGTCCATGTTTCTGAACCACATAACAGAGTGGGAGTGGCTATTATTTATAAAATTTTAATTGAGTCTTGTTTTTTATTCAATGTCCTTTTAATTGTTCCACGCATTTTCTGAAATTTCTTTTTTTTTTTTCATCTATATCTTTTAGATATATTCTGCTTCCTAAATATTTAAACTGTGTTTTTTTATTTTATTTTCTGGCTGTTTTTGATTTCATGATCTCAACCTTTAAATGCCATGACTTTTGTTTTCTTTTGTGAAAATTTTAAATTGCATTGTTGACTTATTTTGTTTATTTCATTAACTGATTTTTCAAGGTCAACTTCATTGTCTTATAATGTAATGTAATCTGATCATCTGCATACAGCATTCTATTAATAACAGTTCTTCTGGTTAACTGGATACCTTGTTTGATTTTTGCTTTTCATATTTTAATAATCTGATTAATATATATATATATATGTTACCGCTAAAGTGCGAAAACCGTTAATGTGCACATTACCTAGCTAATCTGCAGATTAACTGATTTGCTCCGTTAATGTGCAGAATCAAGAGTTTTCTGCATTTTGCCTAGGTAATGTGCACATTAACGGCTTCCATATCGTTAAAGTTCAAAAGTTTGTTTCTCTCATTTCCTTTCCCTACTCCTTCCCCCCCTCTCCCTCCACTTTTAGTTTGGTTTTTTAATAAGTAAACATAATTTTATCATATGTTTTTTTTCTTAATTGTAATAATATTTTAAACCGTTTGATTCCTTGTATTATATTAATTGATTGATGATTGATTCTATCAACTAATTTGTTGATTGTTTGATTGTATTAACTTGATTCTGTAGATATTGAAAAATAAATAAATAACATTATTTAAATATAAAGAGCTAATAAGCTTCATTTCGGCAATGAAAACATTACTTAAATTAAGGGGATATTAAATCCCACATAGTTTTAAAACCGAATAAGAAACTCAAAGATTGGAATCAGAGAGTTTCTTGCCAAATATAGTAAACTATAAAGTATCGGCGACACTAGCGTTAGCAAATGCAAGTGATCCTAGTACGTAGTACAATACCGGATGACTTGTTGCAAAGGTGGGGGAAGTTCAGATCGCTATTCTTAGGTATTTTCCATAATGTAAAAACACATTTCCTAGGAAAAGTATGCTGTTATTACATTATGGAGGGAGGTCACTACCCAGACCGGTTTCAGCCTTTTTTTGAGGCTTCATCAGTGAGTAGCTAGACCTAATACCAAAGTGTATAGCGAAAAGAACTTATATATACTCTGCGAACGAGTTATCCAAACAGGTGCAACCATTAAGTTACTTAAATATAAAGAGCTAATAAGCTTCATTTCGGCAATGAAAACATTACTTAAATTAAGGGTCCGGTATTGTACTACATACTAGGAAGATCATACTTCACAGGATCATTTCTATAGTGTGGTTAGTGTGGTTTTTCGTGAAACAAACAAACTTAGCATCTGTTCATAACCGTTGATATCGGTACGAGTCCCATCGGGCCTCACGATATATTTAACGGAGATTTACAGATCTTCCTAAACCCCGGACCGGGGCAATAATAAACACTTGCGGTGGGAATAGCTAGGCCCCCCTCGCCAGCTATGGCCAATGTTTTGCCACGCACGCGGACTCTCAGCGTCGAGACTGACGCTGATCTGAGACCCTGACTTTTGGCTAAAGCCCTGATTGACTGCGTCAGTGCGGACCAGATATTTGGATTCACTCCTTTCGGTAGTGGCAGATACCAAGTTGTAGTTAGGAGCGTCGAGACTAGGGACAAGTTGCTCAAAGGCTTTCAATGTAACGGAAAGGAAATTTTTCCGTTCATGGTGGGGAGCATTATCAAACTGCTCAAAATCTCCAGGTTCCCCTTGGAATATATACAATGTGATGAAAAAATAATCCACGAAGTGTTTGGGAAATGGGGTGTTGTTCGAAACATACAAATCTTAAACGATGCAGACAACCCCCAATGGAAGTCGGGGGAAGTAAACATCTCGCTCGAGATGAAAACAGCGGTTCCAAACTTCGTCAGCATCAGATCCGATAGGGTAATGGTAAACTACCCTGGCGTTAAGAAGCAGTGCTTCCGCTGTGGACCCTTCGACCATCTAGGAGCGAACTGCCCAAAACTGACGTGCAAAAACTGCCTAACGACAAGTCATTCGCTAGACAAATGTCTCATGGCCTGCCTCAAATGTGGTTCCAAGGACCACAAAGTTAACACCTGCCCATCAAGAACGCATGCAGAAAGGATGGGAGGTGCTATTATGCCAGTCACAGTCACCTAAGTAGAGAAGCCTACAGCTACTACAGAACAAGAGTCGGGAAACACGGATTTTCCAACTATAAACGAGGCATACGGCAAAATAACAGCTATAGAAGAAAAGGCAGAAACCATAGCCTGCACACCCAAGAAAGAGAAGCGAGAAACAGCCAATAAACAAGCTGTGTCACATGATGAAATCACTGCAGAAGGAAAAGTAAATAAAACAGAAAACATGGAGGCAAGCAGCGCCCCCTTCAAAAGACCTCTGAGTCCAGAGGAAAAAGAGATGAAAAAAATAAAACCAGCAGAAACAGAAGAATTGGAGACTCCTCATGCAAAAGCAGGGGAGACTCTAAAGCATCTAGTTAAAGGTATCCCTGGGGTGGCAGGAAAATTTCAAGATGCCATAGTGAGAATAGGGGAACCTGAGCTCCTCCTCACTGGGAAATATGGTCCAAACGTAGTTAGTGCAAAATGGGGTGACATATTTGTTGAAGACATCAGCCAAATCACCCCTGAGCAAGTACAGCTAGCCATGGACATAGATGAGGAGGCGGCATCGGCGTTCTTCATAGCTCTCTTTAAATTAGACATGGCCAAGGGAAGTGAGGTGGCTAAAAGAATAATGACTGCCCACAAAAAGCGACAGTCACAATAACCATCCCATGGCTTCCCATCCACAGCAATAGTTCTCCAGTTCCAACAGGTGGGGGAGGGCCTGAGAACCTGAGCGCCGAAGGCCTACAGCGAGGCAGTGCAGCTTCTTGAGAGCTGCATCACTTAGGCCAGACCCTTTTCCCCCCACCTTTCTTTTTTTTTGGTTTCCAGTTCTTTCTATAGTTTTATTTTCTCTGTACTTTTTGTTTTTGTTCCATGTTTCCTTTTAAGGATTTTTCCTTTTCTTCTAAAGTGAAAAATCAACGACCGTTTTAGAATCGCCCCTGGGGGGCAAACAGCTAAAACAGGTCAACTGAGGCCTCTTTTACCTACCCGACTACTATGCACTCTATCTTTATTTCCTCTCCTACTATCTGCTGACTCTCAGTCTATCTTACTCTACAGGCCGATGATGAAGATTTGTTGAACTCACAAATTATTATAGGATCACTTGCATTTGCTAACGCTAGTGTCGCCGATACTTTATAGTTTACTATATTCGGCAAGAAACTCTCTGATTCCAATCTTTGAGTTTCTTATTCGGTTTTAAAACTATGTGGGATTTAATATCCCCCTAATTTAAGTAAAATAACATTATGTTAATTTAAGCATACAGAAACATTGCTGTTGTTCCAGCAAAGATCTTATTTTCACTTTAACGAGTGCCTAGTAGGTAATGTGCAGATTACCTAGGTAATTTGAGAAATGAAACAATTTTCCGCACATTAACGGACCACCGTAGTTAATCTGCACAATACCTAGATAATCTGCAGAATAACTGATTTCTGCACTTTAGCGGTAACATATATATATATTGAACAGAGTGATAAGCTACATCCCTGTCCATCACTTTGATTAATCTCTTCTGTTAATTTATTACCTAATTGTAACTGTATTTTTGTATCTTTGTATAAACTTTGTATAGCCTGTACCAAATGTAATGGATATCCTTGTTTTTTCATTATATTTCATAATTTTTCTCTGTGTATATTATCAAAAACTTTCTCATAATCTATAATGGCCAGATGAATCTCAAAATTAAATTCTCGTCTTTTTTCAATAATTTGTTGTAAACTCCCTACTGACCGATGTGGATGAAATCGCGAAACCAAATTGCACTTCTTATCCATGTTATTCAATAGGTGTTAGAGAATCGTATCCAGATTTAGCTGAATGTCTATAGATATCCTGGCTAGTTGGGGTGTTAACACATAAATATTGTGTATGCACAATCTTACATGTCTGAAGCCATTTTTTTCTTCTGAGAGTCGATTGTTTGCAATATTTCTTAGTCTTTTATTCAGGATTTTACTGTAAATTCTGTAACCTGTATTTAATAGTCTGATTGCTCTGTAATTTCCAGAATAATCTCTGTCTCTGTTCTTAAATGTAGATATAACCTTAGCTTTTGACCAATCTGATGGAACCTCACATTTCCTCCAATAATTATTTATTAATTTTAAGAATCTGTGATGTAAATATTCTCCACCATATTTCCAAAGCACTGTATTTATGCCATCTAATCCAGTTGAATTTCTATTTTTTGATACCTTTATTGCTTCTTTTAGTACTTCTAATCTAATGGGTTCTATATCAGTACAGATTTCTTCATTAATGTTTTTTGATATTAAATTTGGGTCAGACCATCTTCTTCCCTTCACATATTAGGCTTAGTGGCCTGTTACAGGGCTATCCTTAGCCCTTCTTAGCCATACCGGTCCCAAGGATAAGGTGGCTACCCCTATACCTCCCGGTCTGTCCTATGTCTGTAGATGCGTGTGTTCATGGGGCTGGTTTGCCTGCTTGCAGGAGGAAAAACCCCAGATAAACAGGGGAGAAAAACCCTGCAGCCCAATCCCAAGACTGGGCTGCTATGTCTGAGAAAGATCCTTAAGCTCCTCACGTCGGCAACGGGAATCAAACCCAGGACACTCCTTTCCCAGGCATATGGTTGTGAAGCACATAGCCACTCGGCTTACCACGCGGACCATAAATTCTTATAATGTTCTATCCATTGTTTCTCTTGTATTATGTTGATTTATGCTGTATCTCCTTTTTCATTGTTTAATTTCCATAATATTTATTATTATTATCCTAAGATTCCCTTGGAATCACAGATTTATCCAGGAGGTCTCTTTGCTTACAGACACAGCTCATTATACCATGTCTTAAACACATTCTAATTCTCTGCAGACACCATGCTCTCAGGTAATGCGCTGCAGTCATTCATAAATCTCCATGCAAAAACCTGCATCTCACTTCCATGCTCACATCCTGCTTATATGGCTTGCAGGGATGACATCTTTTTCTTCCTCAATCTCCCACCGTTTAAGCCAGCCTAGTTGGCCAAGGGGTTAGTGTAGCCATCCTCCAGCCAAGAGGCTGTGGGTTCAAATCCAACCAAAGGCACAGATGCTTGTGATCGTCCTACTAACCAATTGCCATATTTGCTGCTGCAAACCTGTGTCCTGGTGCAGTATGACTTTTCATATCTTTGCACCATAAAAATCAAATAAAAAAAATCCCACCATTTCATGAAAAGCCTCTTCAACATTAATCTTATAACAACACCTTACCAACTTGTACATCTCTATCACATCATCCCTCTTGCTCCTATCCTCTAGACATCCCAGCTTTGTTTTCCAAATATCTAAAATCTTACATTTTACAACAATGAACTGATATCCCCACTCCTGTGCCAATTCACTCAGTCTATTCAAGTCTTGTAAATCCACAACATCTGCTTTACTCCTCATAGTTCGTCTGAACTTAGCATCATCTGCAAACAACTGAATATCCCCATTCAAATCTTCTCCAATCATTCACATACAAGTTAAACATCAATGGCCCTAAAACAGATCCCTGAGGCACACCACTAGTGACTTTCTTCTTCTTCTGGGATATTTCTCCCGAATACACAACTTCCTGATACCTATCAGATAAGCAATCTCCAATCCAGTGCACTAATCTAGTATCCAATCCTATCTTCTCTAGTTTAAATATCAACTTATCATGCAGTAATCTATCCAAAGCCTTTGCAAAGTCTGAGTATACTACCTTAGTGTATCCATCTCCCACATCCAAAGCTGCTGTCACCATAGTGTAATAAGTAAGTAGATTACTAAAAAATGGCCTCCCTTTAATAAATCCATGCTGTCCATCAAAGATAATACCATTTTTTCAATGAATTTTTTCATTGTTTACCCAATTCTGTATCCTGATTCTCACCAGTCTTTCAAACACTTTAGCCATAACACAATGCAGCAGTTCTCCTTATACTATTTTCTCCATTCATTGCCAACTTATCATGGTTGTTCCTAGTTTGGCTGGCTACATATCAAAAGAACTCCCTGGGATTTTTTTTTTTTTCTTTTTTGGCTTCATCAGCTAACTATTGCTCATACTGAACTTTTGCTACTCTTACCAACTGAGTTACCCTCCTTGCCTGTTCTTTGTATACCTCATGGAATTGATTATTACCACTCCTCTTATGTTGCTTCCATAATGAATTTTTTTTCTCTGCATTGTATGCTTAATCTCTGCATTCAACCATTTCACACCTACCTTATTTAACCTTCTGATCTTTTGAATACCTTTAGACATTGCTTCTACTGGATAGTTTTTGAATAGCACCTTGCAGCACTCATCTTTTTTCCATCAAACTCCTCATTTCATGCTATAGTTGCAAGCTGTGTCCTGTGCTTTTCATAATCACCAGCCATTTGATCATCTCATCCTCTGATGAGATGATCAAATCCAATACCCTCAGTCCTCATGTGACCTCTTTTACATACTGTCTGAGGTAGTTGTCCCTCAAAAACTCAAGAAACTAATTTTTTTTACTACAAGTTTTGTCTCATCATCTCAGTCTATATTGCCATAATTAAAATCACCTGTAATGATCACCCTTTTCTTATTTACTAGGATAATTTGTTTATGCATTTCCTGGCCACAATCATCCACGTTACCAGGTCTATAGCAACACGTTACCAGGTCTATAGCAACATCCAACAAAGTATTTCATTCTGTTTTACCTTTATCTCACATGATACTGCCTCAAAACCATTACCACTATTTCCCTGTTGCTCTACCATCAGTAGCACTCCTTGTCCCTTTTTTATCCTTTCTGTCTTCACAAAATACATCATGCCTTTCCATCTATATTCCTGTGAGAATGTCATCCTCATCCAACCATATCTCACTTATTCCAACAATTTTTGGCTGAACAGATATGATCAATACATCCTTTGCATTTCTCTTGCTTTTGATACTTCTAGCATTCATATACCAACATCTTATTCCTGGATCTATAACAAGTTTCACTGATACCATTTATTAGATGTGACTTCTCCATACTTTCCATGAGCCATTTCTTTTTCTCTTTACTCATTTCAGAACTCAAACTGTTTTCCCTACATCCCCCAGGTCATCCTCTTTCCTTTTTGTAGAGAAAATAGTTGGATTTGACAAGGGTTATGGGACGAGTAAAGAGAAAAAGACAACACATTCACCTTGTCTTGGAGTATCAACCTTTCTCACTAGTGTTTTCCCCCCTGTCCACATGTCATTTCCCTATTTGTCTTGCACACTTATTCTCTACACTCATGTTATCCACTTCTTCATTCATAATCACCATTTCAATCTCCCCTTCCTTACTCCCCTGCTCTTTCACATTGCATCTTAGTTGATTAGATTTATTCTCTGCACTCATTACTTCCAGGAGTACTTGGAGAGACTGCCAGTAGTCTCACCAAACGACTCACATCAAAACCATTCAAATTCAGTCTATCACTCTTATACAGTTAAATCTTCCTTCAAACTCATTCCACACATTAAAAAACTGCACTCCTTTCTCTTCATGCATTTCCACTAACACATCATTCATGATTCTTGCAGTTGATCTCATCTCATCATTGTCATACTTGGGCAATACAGTGACTACTTTTCTTATCATACGATTATCTTTTATCCTTCTCAACAACCTTCTGATATACAATCTTAAATTCTCCTTGTTCCCAGTCAAGTAATTTGTACCAATTTCTTTGCTCACTTTTTCCTCATATCCATTTCTTCAATCACTATTAATTTTACCTCCAGGAAAACAAACCTTGTGCATCTTCTCATTTATCACGCCTCTGATAATCAAATCGCCATACAATGCCACTTGCTGGTCTTCCATACCATTTTCATACCAACATCACTTGTTTTTGTGTTCTTTACTCTTCCATGCATATCTACAATTCTCTTAGATTCACTCCACATCTGCCTCATTTCTTGGCTCATCTTCACCAACTCAGCTTTCAAATCTTGCATCCTTTTTTGTTAAAAGTCACTTTCACTGTTGGATGTTTTTTCCCACTTGGTTAGACTATAATAAATTTAGTTTAATCCTTTATCCAAGTGTAAGCAAACAAAGTTTGCGCCTGAAGTATCTTCAGGACTGAAGCAACTCATGGTAAAGGTGGACCAAGCTCTCATCACTCCTTGTCTTAGTAACTCCCATAATGCAAAGCACATCTCCTTGCAGACATGTATAATGCTATGCATTAAGGGAAGGGCCACTACCCAGACCAGATTCGACCTTTATTGAGGTCTCGTCAGTGGGAGCCAGACCCAGAGGTGGTGATACCAAGGTGGAAGCAATGGAGAAGTCATATTTACCTATAGGAGTTGCCAAAAGGTGTCTCACCTTATTATTAAATTACTCTGGATTTAGATAAAGATGTTGGAAGTTTTTTCCCACTTGGTTAGACTACAATAAATTTAGTTTAATCTTTTACCCAAGTGTAAGCAAACAAAGTATGCACCTGAAAGTATCTTCAGGACTGAGGCAACTCACAGTAAAGGTGGACCAAGCTCTCATCGCTTGTCTTATTATCTCCCATAATGCAAAGCACATTTCCTTTAGGACATGTATAATGCTATGCATTAAGGGAAGGGCCACTACCAGACCGATTTCGACCTTTATTGAGGTCTCATCAATGGGAGCCAGACCCAGAGGTGATGATACTAAGGTGGAAGTAATGGAGAAGTCATAATTACCTATACGATTTGCCAAAAGGTGTCTCACCTTATTATTAAATCACTCTGGATTTAGTGAAAGATGTTGGAAGTTTTTTCCCCACTTGGTTAGACTATAATAAATTTAGTTTAATCCATTATCCAAGTGTAAGCAAACAAAGTTTGCACCTGAAGTATCTTCAGGACTGAGGCAACTCGTGGTAAAGGTGGACTAAGCTCCTCTCATCACTTGTCTTAGTATCTCCCATAATGCAAAGCACATTTCCATACTGACATGTATAATGCTATGCATTAAGGGAAGGGCCACTATGACACCAGTTTCGACCTTTATTGAGGTCTCATCAGTGGGAGCCAGACCCAGAGTGATGATACTAAGGTGGAAGTAATGGAGAAGTCATATTTACATATACAAGTTGTCAGAAGGTGTCTCTCCTTATTATTAAATCAATCTGGATTTAGCTAAAGATGTTGCAAGTATCTTCAGTCCTGAGGATACTTCAGGCACCAATTTTGTTTGCTTACACTTGGATAAAGGATTAAACTAAATTTATTATAGTCTAACCAAGTGGAAATAAACTTCCAACATCTTTCTTTAAATCCAGAGTGATTTAATAATAAGGTGAGACTAGTATAGGTAAATATGACGTCTCCATTACTTTCACCTTAGTATCATCATCTCTAGGTCTTTTTCCCATTGACAAGACCTCAATAAAGGTCGAAACTGGTCTGGATAGTGGCCCTTCCCTTAATTCATAGCATTATACATATCCGCAAGGAAATGTGCTTTGCATTATGGGAGATACTAAGACAAGTGATGAGAGGAGCTTAGTTCACCTTTACCACGAGTTTCCTCAGTCCTGAAGATACTTCAGGCTCAAACTTTGTTTGCTGACACCTGGATAAAGGATTAAACAAAATTTATTATAGTCACTCTCACTATTTTATTATCATTCACACACACTGGTTTGCCGTTAATCCTGCTTGCCAACTTGCCATTAATTGCACTCTGTTTTTCAACATCATTATTGCTCACTTTATCATTAATTTCACTCTGTTTTTCAATGTCATTTTCACCCTCTTTATCATCAATGAAACTCTTTTCCTCACTATCACTTCCACACACTATCTGAACATTAGCAAAATCTTCAACTGCCATGTCAGTTATGATGCCATTTCCCCACTCATATTTAAATTATTTAAACTTATATTTAAGTAAGCCTCATGATATATGACAATATCGTTTATCCTACATACTCACACTTGTTGTTTTCTCTTATTTGACCTCTCTACATAAATATTTGCAACATCTTCCCACACATATAATACTATATTGCATCATATCATTTTTGAAAAATCTACAGTGTTCTCTTTGTGTCTGTTTTGCAGATCTACACAATGATTTGCCCTTCACCTGCATGTTGAATGGTTTTGTAAACATTCTTAAATAAACAAGCCCACCCACTACAAACACTTCAAGTGCACAACTTCTACTGTAACTCTTACACATATATAAAGATGTCTGTTTCTAACAGGAATAAACATGGAAGGATATAATATTTTTTTTGAAGACAAAGGCAAGGGGCAGATAATGACTTTTTATTTATTTATTTTTATTTTTATTTTTTTTGAATGGTTGAATGGTTTTATAAACATTCTTAAATAAACAAGCCCACCCACTACAAACACTTCAAGTGCACAACTTCTACTGTAACTCTTACACATATATAAAGATGTCTGTTTCTAACAGGAATAAACATGGAAGGATATAATATTTTTTTTGAAGACAAAGGCAAGGGGCAGATAATGACGTTTTATTTATTTATTTTTATTTTTATTTTTTTTGAGGTAGTATGGTGTGAGGTAGATGTGAAGGGGAGGAAATATTTACTTGAATGTTGCTATCAGACATGGTAATGTGGAGGGTAGGAGAAGGAAATTTTGACAGGAAAATAAGAAAACATTGAGCATTATGGGTAATTTAATTATGGTAAATATAGAGTGGAATGAAGCAGTGGACAAACAGAATGAATTTCTTCACTTCTGTGAGAAAGGGATATATATGTGACTCTATAAGGCTTGTATTTATGACAAACTTGGGAGACACTCTGCATGCATATCATGGAATGGGGAATCAGATGGAAAGGAGAACAATGTTCTTCAGGCCATACTTGGAAGTAGCACAAGATCGTGGGAGACCCAAACTATCAAAACAATATCTATCATACCTCTTCTTGAATTCATTTACAGACGAAGAACTCACAACTAAGTAAGGCAATGCATTCCACTCATTCAACACCCTCCTGGTGAAAAACCTCATTCTCACACCCTTGTTAACCACGCTTTTTCCTTAATTTCCAGGGATGACCTCTTGTTCTTCTATCACTATCACACAGCTGAAACATTTCCACTGCATCAATCCTATAAAAACCTTTCAGTAATTTAAATGTTTCTATCATATCCCCTCTTCTCCACCTATCAACCAACCTCTGCAATCCACAAGCTCTCAATCTATCAATGTAGGAAGCATTTTTTACATCACTCACCAACTTAGTCACTCTCCTCTGAACCCCCTCCACAACCTCCTCATCTCCAAGGAATCCAGGTGACCAGACCTGAGCACAGTAATCCAAATGTGGAAGTATCAAAGCTTTATAAAGGGAAATAATAACCTCTTTATCTCTGGATGTTAGTGTGTTCCTCAATAACCAAGTAATTCTATGTGCAATCTTGGATACCTTAGCAATGTGTCCCCTGAACTTCATCTCCCTATCCACCAACACCCCTAAGTCCTTAGCCTCATCAATCTCTTAGAGTACCGTTCCATCAATGTAGTACACAGATGGTAATCTTTTAATCCCAAAATGTATAACTTTACACTTTTCCACATTGAACTGACATCCATTCCTTTTGCCCATTTTGCCATCTTATTTAAATCATCCTTATTTAAATCGCCTCCATAGCACAATTGGAAGAACGACGGTACATTGCGCCCTGCGATTGGAATAGGCCTAAGTTCGATTCTCGTCGCGACAGGAGGAATCTTTATCTGGACGATTTTCAAGCGAAGGCGAGTTAGCTGATCTCATATAGAGGTAGCAGGGGTTTTTCTCCCAGAAACTCAGGTTTTTCATCCTGCATACAGACAAATCGGCCCTTCAGAACACATGCAATTTACAGACAAAAAATACTAGTGGTGGTGGTGGTGGGCGGTAGATGGCGTTGATTGAGATAATTCGTAGTAGAGGTTCGGTGTAGTGGTTGAGACAGTTGTATCAGTTGAAACAGTTGTAGGTGTCCTCCCGCGATGAGTCTTCGGACTCCTTGGAGGTGTCAGGAATAATAATAATAATAATCCTGCAAATTCTCAACATCAGCTTGATTTTTTATTGTGCTATCCAACTTTGCATCATCAGCAAACAACTGAAAATCTCCCTTTAAGCCATTTCCTATTTCATTTATGTACAAATTAAACAACAATGGCACAAGCACAGAGCCCTGAGGCTCTGTGCTTGGGCCATTGTTGCATAACAATTTTTCCATGTTACGTAACTAATTTGCGTAATGTGTAGCCATTCCCCTTGTCCAACACAGATGTCATTCTATTATAAAAAGTTAATAAATTGCTAAGACAGGATTGACCTTTAACAAAACCATGTTGGCCTCTATAGAGTAGCATATTCTGATCCACCCATTCTTTAATTCTGTCCTTAACCAACTTTTCAAATACTTTTACCATCACTCCCGAGATGGTAATTGGTCTGTAATTAACTACTCTAGTCTTAGAGCCACCTTTATGCAAAAGAACCACTTTGCCTTCCTTCCACTCCCTTGGGACCATACCAGAGTTCAAACTTAAGTTAAATAATCAAGTAAGAGGCATTGACAATTCCTTTGCACATTCGCACAACACCAGAGCTGGTATTCCATCTTAACCTACAGCAGTGTTTGCATTTAAATTCTGCAATATACTAAGTACCTCTGATTTATTAACTTCAATTCTCACATTAGTTATTACTGCAGGTACTGTGATAGCCTCACTTGGGTGATAGAATTTGGAAAAGTAATCACTCAGTAACTTTACTATTACATCTGAATTGGTCACCTCAATACCATCAGTACCCACTAAAGTTATCCTTCCAAAGTCATTCTTCCTTTTACTTGCCACATAGTGGAAGAACTCTTTGGGATTATCCTTGATCTCTTTGGCTAAGGTCTTCTCATAATCTGATTTAGCTTTTCTTACTATGCTGGTAACCTTTCTAGCTTGAGCCTTGTACTGCTCATGGGTGTAGTGATCACCTTTTTCCTTGTAAATTCTCCATAACATTTTATTTTTTTGCAGATCAAGCCTGATAGTACTTCTCATCCATCTAACGCCAGCCCTGTTTGTCTTTCTGACCATGGAAATACATTCTGATATTGCCTTCCTCAGATACCTGCTGATTATATTCCATGTACTGCTAACATCTTTCCCATGCAATATGTTCTGCCATTGGAATGGCTTTAAGCTCACTCCGAAGCTTGTTATAATTATCTAACCTGTAGTTCCATATATACCCCTTCTTAAGAGAAAAATCCACAAATTTGCAATTTCCCAAGTCAATACCACATGATCTCTCTCACCAATTGGAGGTAACGAGGACACCTTACTTATGCATATGTCCTCTGAACCTATGACCAGGTCCAACACTCTCACACCACGAGTCCCTTCGGTTATGTGCTTTTCAAGTAAGTATCTCTTAGAAGGTGTATGAATTCCATTTCCTTTTTGCCATGTGATATTTCCTCCTTGCTGATGCATGAATTCAGTATCACCCCCTGGCCTATAGCAGCAACCAACTGTATATTTGGTTGCATTTGTCACTATTTCACACCAGACTGTCTCAAATGAACTATCATTCCATGTCTATCCTCTTGATATACTGCTTTCTTTGGTTGTAACTAATCAACTAACTAATGTCAAAAATTCTTCCCTCTTATTTCGAATGCTTCTTGCATTAGTGTACAAAAATTGCAGATTCCATTTAGTTCTTGTATCAGCTTTAGAACCGATATACATTCTACTAATTTCAGTAGTCCCATGCTGATTTTTATCCACTCTATTCTTCAAATTCTTCCGCAAAAAAAGGATCAACAAATATACATTCACTCCCAGGGCCATGAATTAATTTTGGAGTGAATATACATTTGTTCCCCAGTTTTTTTTTTTTTTTTTGGGGGGGGGGGAGCAGAATTGGCATAAACTATGTGAAAATAAGGGGGGAGGAATGGATAGCAAAATATGCTACTGCACAGGGCAGCAAAGTTCCTAGGGGTGGCCCTGTTCACTGCATAAGTTTCTACCTCTTACACTCAACCTTTTCAATTTTAGTTTCCCTGCCCAATTACTTCAACTTGTTCAGAAAACAGTAACTTCTTCAAACGCTTATGCCTTCCATGTTTAGATGCAACCCATTTCTTGCATACCGCTGCCTTCAAACACACTCCAGACATTCACAAATTCCAGACCACTTTTTTTGCACATGCTTGCAATTGTATTATTCATTATCATCACTCGTCTACTTAACTCATAATTGTCAAAACGAGGCAGCGCACACACACACACACTATCCTCCCTTTGACGCTTTTCTGCTTCACGGTATCTAACAATGTTCTTAAATTTTTTGCTACCTGATTAATACTACCACTCAGATCATTTGTACCCATTATAACTATCATGATTTCTGCATCATGCCCTCTCTTTATTGCTAAAGTCACTCTCTCTATTGTGCTGCCAGCCAAGCACTCCGCAGGCATACCGCTCTCCATACCTTTAATCATAGAATCACCATATATATTGTACCACTCATAACTTCATTCAAATTCAAAGAAATGTCACTCACGACCTCATTTTCTACACTATTCATCATGACTCTCCCAGTTTCATTACTTTCCCTCAACACTCTTTTACTTACTCCCTCACTTTCATGACATCTCATTTCTTCTAGACCTCTTGTACTTTTATTTCTGTTGACTCACAATCACTTCCATACTATTTATTACTTCATCATTCACCAAAGTCTCCCCCTTACTTAAATCTGTTCTAGTTACTTCAGCTAAAGTAATCTCCATAGACCTAATTTCTCTATTCAACACATTTAACTCACTCTTAATATCCTGAACCTCCTTACTGAGCACTTCCATTTCTTCTTGCAGGAGATGAAGGTCGCTTTTAATTTTCATGAACTCCTGCTGAAGCTCTTCTGCTACAGTCCTGACATTGCATCCATTCCTAATCACTCTAATCTATCTAGACACTTTTCACAAACGTCAACATTTTCATTCTTCTCGTTCACCTAAACAGTCCACAGATCCTTCACACTTCTCGGTGCATACATATAGCAGTTTCCGCAATGCATCCACTGCGAAAAATCAAAGGCAGAGCTAGACTTTCATGCAGAAGTCTTCTGTGCTGCTGACATATGTTTCCTTATGGATGCCATCTTTAGACGCTGAAGTAGTGTAACAAACAAGTAGCGAAACCACAATATAAACAACAAAGTTTCAACTTTGTTGTTATATTGTATCCACACTTGTATCCAACTGAAGCACAATTTGAGACAAAAAGTCTCATTATACTTTAATTTAAAAACATTTTTTCTAGCATAGCTGAAAACAACCTCAGGAAGTTTTTTTGATATGTGATCAGTAGAAAGCATGATTATGAAAGGATGATATTGATTGGTGAAAAAGATGAGTGGCAATAATCTGTTTCATGAAGGATAGAGCAGACAAGAAAGGTGATTCACTTGGTAAGGCATCAAAAAGCAAATGTGTAGTATTAGCAGTGGTTAGCTAATGAGAATGATTATGGAAGGATAATATTGGTCAGTGAGAATGGTAGAATGCACTGTGGAGATTATAACTGAGATATGAAATGAGCAATTCATAAGAGTATTTTCATCCTCATGAATGTGACTCAAGTTTGGGATGATTGCCAAATAACTATAAGGGGTATTAAATATCATGATGAGAAGTGGCAGTGTATTTGAACAGTGTTATGAAAAGTGTTCCCCCCCCCCTTAAATTATGTTATGTAAATTTGTAAAATAGTGCATTTGTGTGATAGCCAGACTGGATATTATCATTGTGACTGTGGTATTGTGGTTCTAAAAGTGTTCACTTTCGTTTTTATCTTGATTAACATGGAATTGCTCATTAGCATTACAAAAATGGCAGCAGTGATGGCAAAGAAGCATACTCCAGCACAGAAGATACTGAGATAAGGAGTGATGAGAGCTTGGTCCACCTTTACTGCGCGTTGCCTCAGTCCTGAGGATACTTTCAGGTGCAAACTTTGTTTGCTTATACTTGGATAAAGGATTAAACTAAATTTATTATAGTCTAACCAAGTAGAAAATAAACTTCTAACATCTTTCTCTAAATCCAGAGTGGTTTAGTGATGGGGTGGTACACCTTTTTGACAACTCGTATAGGTATTAACTCAGAGATCAAGTTTTTCCATTGATTTCTCACAGTGGACAAGATATGACAGTTGTTTCATGTATGTGTCCAAAAATCCTAAAGTTCTATGGAGTGGTAGATGAATGATAAAAAGGAACATATTATAGTATGTGAGAAGTGCGATAAAAGGCTAGGATGTTCCAAAAACGAGAACGGTTATTACCAGGAATAATCAGGAAATGGATAGGAGTGCTAGTGATGGTAATAATAGAAGTGATATATAATAAATTTAGTTTAATCCGTTATCCAAGTGTAAGCAAACAAAGTTTTCAACTGAAAGTATCTTCATGACTGAGGCAACTCGCAGTAAAGGTGGACCAAGCTCTCATCACTCCTTGTCTCAGTATCTCCCATAATGCAAAGCACATCTCCTTGCAGACATATATAATGCTATGCATTAAGGGAAGGGCCACTACCCAGACTGGTTTCGACCTTTATTGAGGTCTCGTCAGTGGGAGCCAGACCCAGAAGTGGTGATACTAAGGAAGAAGTAATGGAGAGGTCATATTTACCTATACGAGTTGCGGAAAAGGTGTACCACCCCATCACTAAACCACTCTGGATTTAGAGAAAAATGTTAGAAGTTTATTTTCTACTTGGTTAGACTATAATAAATTTAGTTTAATCCTTTATCCAAGTATAAGCAAACAAAGTTTACACCTGAAAGTGTCCTCAGGACTGAGGCAACTCACAATAAAGGTGGACCAAGCTCTCATCACTCCTTATCTCAGTATCTTCTATAATGCAAAGCACATCTCCTTGCAGACATGTATAATGCTATGCATTAAGGGAAGCACTACTACCCAGACTGCGACCTTTATTGAGGTCTCATCCGTGGCAGCCAGACCCAGAAATGGTGATACTAAGGAAGAAGCAATGGAGAGGTCATATGTACCTATACGAGTTGCCAAAAAGTGTACCACCCCATCACTAAACCACTCTGGATTTAGAGAGTGGTTTAGTGATGTTGGAAGTTTATTTTATACTTGGTTAGACTATAATAAATTTAGTTTAATCCTTTATCCAAGTGTAATCAAACAAAGTTTGCGCCTGAAGGTATCTTCAGGACTGAAAATACAAGTGATGTGGAAGAGCTTAGGCAAGAGTCAATGAAAATTTAAAAGTCAAGTTAAATGTATTGAGGAGGAAAATGAACTTTTAAAGAAGAGCATAACTGCTGTAAATGACAAGGAAGTTAATAAGAAGAAGTAAATATCTAAGGATGACAGGCTTTATATGATGACTCAATCATTAAAGGTGGGGGTAAAAGATAAAGGGCACAAGACATGTTTTACAGATTGTGCAATAAAACAAATATCAGATGCTTTGTAGAGAAGGAAGGAATAGGTATCAGAATTAATGATGGTAGTGGACACAAATGACTTGAGTATTGAGACATAGAATGTGGAAAGGGATTTGAAGAAATTGTTGCAGGAAGCGAAGAATAATAATGTCATTGGGAAAATGGGTAGTTTGTTGCCCAGATATGACAGTAGTGAACTGCGAAGGAGAGCAATGATAGTGAATGACAAGATGGCTGTATTGTGTAAGACAGAGAGTGTTCAATTTGTGAATATATAGAATGATTTGAAGGAAGTTAGAATGATTCAAGGCTGATGGAATACATTTGAATGAGTTTGGTGTTGGTCATTTGGAGCGATTGTGGTTTAGTAAGAGTGCAGAGTCTATACGAAATTAGTACCACTAAGAGTCAGAGAGAGAGGGGGGTTGCGAAGCAGGTCATGGAAGAACAGGAAAATGATGGATATAAAGGTGAGGATGGGATTATAGCAGAGCAGAGTGATGTAGTGCAAAATGGTGGGGATGATTAGTGCAAAATGGATGATTGATGATTAGAATATAAATGAAAATCAGTCACGATCAGGAAATGGGGATGGTCAGAACAAAGAGAGCAGTGCACTGTAGCAGAGAGAGTAAAGAGTGATTGTGTTCTTGGAATGGCCTCAAAGAGTGGAGAATTGTTACGGTTGTATATTAATGTTCTGAGTATCAGAAATAAAGGGGCTGAGTTTGTAGCATTGATTAAATTAGTATGCCCAAAGATAATTGGCATAAGTGAAACTTGGTTGATTGAGGATGATATACTGTCAGGACTTGAAATGGTAGGATACAGAATTTTCTGAAAGGATAGGAAGATCAAGAGAGGAGAAGTATTGTTAACGGTAGAAGAGGAATTGCATCCCTCGAGAGTCGAAGTAGAAAATAGTAGTACGTGTGAAGATTTTAAAGCTGTTTGGTGTGAAGTTGAGTTCAATAGAATAGTATATCTAATAGGATGCTATTATAGGGCAGGGAAGTGTCTCCATAGCTCAGTCGGTATAGACAAAGCCCTTTGGTCGAAAGACTTGGTTTGGATTCCCATCCATGACATGAAGAACCTTTATCTGGTCTTTTTTGACTAAAAGCGAGTTAGTCAGTCTCATATGGAGGTAGGGAGTTTTTTTCACCTAAAAACTCAGTTTTTTTGTCCTCTAGAACAGGCGAACTGGCTGTATGAATACACATGGCATTACAGCCATGAATACTTACAACAATATGTGGAAGAGATAGGGTCCTCACCACATCATAATGCCCATAGATAACCATGCGTCACATCATGGTAATCAACCTCCTAGATAGGAGATGGCACTTGAATATAGGCCAGGGAAAATGGAAGTATTGATTGTGAAATGTTTAGACAAATTAGTTGGTCAAGTAAAAGGAGAATGATCCTAATGGGAGATTTTAATTATAGAAATGTGATTTGGTATAGTAATAGTAACTTGTTGAGTTTCTGCAGGATAACTATCTAAAGCAGCATGTGATGGAAGCAACACAAGGTTTATTGGTGTTTGATTTGGTGATATTCTCACAGGCTGTGGTTGAGAATGAGGTATCAACACTGTCATCTGTTGGTGAAAGTCATCATGAGGTATTGGTTTGGAAGGTACTCAAACAGGAAAACATTATCAAGGTCTATATGTGAAACTATAAGGTGGGCAATTATCAGAAGCTCTGTAGTCAACTAGCATGAATACATTGAGTTGATGAATTGTATAGAAACAATGTTGACAGTGCATGGGAAATGATAAGACAGTATCTAGCACAAGTAGTGCATAACTGCATACCAAGAATTAAGTGCATAAATAGAGTAGGAGTGAGATAGATGAATGGTGAAATCAAGCAAGCAGTGTTACAAAAGAAGTTGTTATGGAGGACAGCTTGTAGTGAACAGATGCATGAAGAATATAAAGTGTAGGCCAGAAAAGTGACAAGCATCATTAAAAAAGAAAAAGTAGAATATCAGAGGAGATTGGCCAGTCAGGTCAAAACTAATTCAAGAGAATTTTTCTGCTATGTGGCAAGGAAGAGGAAAATAATTATGACATGTTGATGCTGGTAGATAGCTATGGTAGCAGAGTAATCATAGTAAATGATATACTGAAATTATTTAATGAACACTTCATCAGTGTATATCATAGTGGTGTGAATGATGTGCAACATGTAAAAGGGAGGCAAGAATTAGGAGAATTAAAGGTGAAAGAATTGGAGGTGTATCAAGTGTTGCTCATGTTAGATGTTAATAAGGCTGCTGGAATGGATGACATTTCACCACATGTATTTAAAGAATTGTATAAAAGAGTTAGCCATGCCCTCGTCCTGGTTATTTAATGAGAGTTGCAGTGGGTAAGGTTCGTAAGGTGTGGAAAGAAGGCAAAATAATACCTCTCCACAAGAATGGTTTGAAAACATGTTTCCAATTATAGACCAGTCTGTATATCTGCAGTTGTGATCAAAATGTTGGAAAAATTGGCTAGAAATAGAATACAGGATTGAGTTGATAAACATAAGATTCTCTATGATGGTCAGCATGAGTATGTGAAGGACAGATCTTGTTTAAGCATTCTACTTATGTTTTATGATATTGTGACGAATGTTGGAAAAGTAATATATTGATTAGATGGATTGGAAATTCACTCTCTGAATGATACCAGCAAGTTGTCTGGAGTGATATCTCAGAAAAGGAAGGAGACCAGTGGCATGCATCAGGGTTGTGTTCTTGGGCCCCTGATGTTTAATTTGTTTGTTAATGATATTTCATGTGGATTGACTAGGAATCTTGAAATGTTTGCTGATGATGCAAAGTTAGGTAGAAGTATCAGGAATAGTGCTGAAGTTAATTCTCTACAGGATGATTTGAATAGACTTTTAGCTTGGACAAATGAGTGGAGCTGCAGTTTTAATGTTAATAAATGCAAGGTGTGTTACACTCTGGGATACAGAGATATAAGGCTACATACTGTATTGGTGGAGCCTCACTTCAGGAAGTGGATGAGATTCAGGATCTTGGAGTGATGGTGGACAGCGGACTGAGGTTCCGAGGGCACATTGCATGTGTTGCAAAGACTACACATTGTATTGTTGCTATGATAAAAAGTACATTGACATGTAGTGATAAAGAGGTGATAGTGCATCTATATGAGCATTGGTCAAATCACATATGGTCTATTGTGCCCAGATTTGGTCACCTAGTTTTCATTGTGATGTTCTAACACTAGAGAGGGTCCAAAGATTGGTGGAAAGGAAGAAAAGAGGAGATATGATGGAACCTTCAAATTAATTAAGGGAGTCTATCAGATTAATAGAGAAGAAATTA
Source organism: Typopeltis vanoorti (assembly GCF_054136105.1). Lineage (NCBI taxonomy): Eukaryota > Metazoa > Arthropoda > Arachnida > Uropygi > Thelyphonidae > Typopeltis > Typopeltis vanoorti. The sequence continues at coordinate 98,553,455 of NC_143562.1, forward strand.
TAAAAAGACTGGATGTTAAGATGGGAAGAATGAGAGGCCATCTCTGGAAGTTGTACAGAGATGTTAAGAAGGAAGTGAGGATTAGATTTTTTTATGTGGAGAGTTGTTAGTGAGTGGAATGCATTGCCTGAGTGTGTTGTGATTGCAGGTAGCATAAAGAACTTCAAAGCTCATTATGATAGGTTGCTGGTTCAATGGGCCTCCCATGATGAGTCTCTTGACTCCATGGAGACTACAAAGAGATTACAAAATAATAATAATAACATGATTGAGAATAACTGTGAGGAGTAGAGCAGATTTACCTTTTCAAGAGGACTTGAATAGACTGGATGATGAGCAAGTGAATAGGATTGCCATTTCAATAGTGCAAAGCTTAAGGTTTTAAAATTTGTGAAGCAGAGTATACAATTGGTGAGGATATCTTAAAGTAGGTGGAGAAGATGAGGAACTTGGGAGCAATGGTGAATAATTATCTAAAATTTTGGAGGCACTTTGCTAAATTTTGAGGAATGCACAGAAAATTATGGCAATGATGCAGAAGATACTAATATTTAGAAATAATTATGTTATGGGTCCATTCTATAAGGCTTTGAGGCACATGGTTACTGATCTAGTTTTTAAAAAGGTTCTAGAAATGCTTGACTAAAGTGGTTTCTTGTCTCTGGATGTTTAATATGAAGACTGATTAAATGCAGTTTTCTGAGTCTGATGGATAGGCACGTACATTCAACTGACAACATATTTATCATACTGAATCTTAAAATCCTTAACACTCCTTGCGCTAACAACACATTTTAGTAATGTGTTCCATTCATTGACAATTCTCCATGTAAAAAATCTACTCTTTACACTCCTCTTCATCACACTTTTACATAACTTCCAAGGATGGCTTCTTGTTGTTTTCCTCTCACCTTCTGCTCTTTTTATAATCCCATCTGGAATAATCTGATAAAATCCTCTCAACTTAAATGTCTCTATCATATCACCTCTCTTCCTCCTATCCACTAAACTCTGCAATCCACATTTCTTCAACCTCTCTCTCCATAGCTTCCTCGCATAATTATGATGATGATAATAATAATAATAATAATTATTATTATTATTATTATTATTCCTTTGGCTTCCTCAGCTAATGCGATTTTCATTTTCTATGCCTGTCCTACTTCTTACTTGTGCTTTTCTACTCATCCATTTAATCATCATTGATGCTCATCCATTTAATTCCTAGTGATTAACTTCCTGCCCCTGGGTGTGCAGTCTGATGCTACTTTCCATAAACATTCTTGACCATTTTCTGTTCATTGCTGACAACCTTTCCTTGCAGTTTCTTATGCCATGGTGCTGCTTCAAGATGTCTCCCAATATTAGCATAAGAAACTGAAAAAAAAAGTTGTGAGTAATGCATAGGAAGTGGTCAAGCATATTATGGAAAGCAGCACCACATGCTTACTAATCTCCTGATTGTATGATCATTTTCTCCATTCAGAAGCAAACTGACTACATTCAGCAGATCCAACACTGTGATCTCCATTGTTTTATTCATTGTAGAACCTGATAACACTATCCTCAATACCAGTATCTTTAAATTAAAGATACCAAGAAATTATATACTTGGTTTAATCCTTTATCCAAGTTAAAGATACCAAGCAATTTTATAAGCTAGGTTTTAATCCTTTTTCCCAAGTAAGCAAACAAACAAGTAAGTCAAATTTGCACCTAAAAAACTTTCTACATCTTACTCTCATACTGAGATTTTTATTTAATAAGGTCAAAGCACCTTGTGGCAACTTGTTTAGGTAAAATTTATAAGCTCTGCATTACTTCAACCTTGGCATTTTTGGGTCTGGCTCCCACTGACGAGACTTCAATAAAGATCGAAACCTGTCTGGGTAGTGGCCGTTGCTTTTAATGTGTAGCATCATACATCTCCACAAGGGGATGTGCTTTGCATTAGGGGAAATACTAAGGAAAGTGATGAGAGCTTGGTCCACCTTTACTATGAGTTGTCTCAGACCTGAACTATGTTCAGGTGCAAACTTGACTTATTTGTCTCTTTGCTTACTTGGGTAAAAGGATTAAAACCTAGCTTATAAAATTGCTTGGTATCTTTAACATAGTATATACCCAAGGTAAAAAACTTTCTACACCTTTATCCAAGTGTAAGCAAACAAAGTTTGCACCTGAAATATTTTCAGGACTGGGACAACTCATGGTAAAAGTGGTATGACTTGCCTTAGTATTCCATAATGCTATGCATTATGGGAAGGGTCACTACCCAGACCAGTTTCCCTGTTTAAGTGCAGGGTTACCTCTCCAAAAATTCGTGCGATCAGCCAGATCACCCAGCAATGAGCGACCTGAGTGATCATTAAATCAGCGTTGGCTCCCACCAGTGGCAGGCTCACTCTACCACCAAGCAGAGCCATAATCTCATTGGTGGCCCCACTTAGAGACAGGCAAAGCCACAAGCAGAGCCGCTCATATCTCAGGGAAGGACCACCCCTTTTGTGCAAAGCACATCTGTGAAAGCCAGACCCAGAAACAGCAATAGCCGAGCCTGAGTTGAAACTTCATTGGCTACAGCCTTGCCACAACCACTTCTGCATATAAGCACTTCAGTGGGAGCCAGACCCAGAGGTGATACTAAGGTTGAAGTAATGCAGGAGTCATATTTTCCTGTACCAGTTGCCAAAAGGTGTCTCACCTTATCACAATTACTCTGGATTAGAGAAAGGTTGTTGGAAATTTTTTCAATTGGTTATACTATAAATTAAAGATACGAAGCAATTATTATTATGTCACACCTCCAGGGAATCCAAAGACTCATCGAGGGAGGATACCTTCTCCACAACTCTCCATCTCCACCACTCAATCTGACTACAACAAACCACTCTACTTTCATCTTCATCATCTACTGCCAACAACCCCCACTAGTATTTTCATAGACAGTTACAAACATCCATGCCCACGGCAGGATTCGAACCCGCAGCCTTTTGGTTGGAGAGCAGATGCGCTAACCACTCAGCCAACCAGGTTGGCCAATTATATACTTGGTTTAATCCTTTATCCAAGTGTAAGCAAACAAAGTTTGCGCCTGAAGAATTTTCAGGACTTGGGCAACTCATGGTAAAGGTGGTATTGACCACATCACTTGCCTTATTATCTTCTTCTTTTACCATCAAAAGTTCCTCTCTTCTTCACCTTTGCTTGATTAGAAAATAATTGACTTTTTTTTTATTTATCTTCTAAAATACTTCATTCATCACAAGTTTTAAATTGAAAATTCTCAGGTTCAAGAACATTGCTAGTGCAGTTCTCATGGATCATCTTTCCTCATTGCCCTTGGTACCCATGACCCCAGAGGTATTGTCTTATTATTAGTGACATCCTTGGCATCAACATTCTCATTGTGTTGACTGTTGACATATGTCTAGTCATATCTAGTCATATGTACCTAACATCTCTAATTTCTTTGCTGGACTTTGTAGTTCTCATTCTCAGTTCTGTTCTTTCTTTCATAACTTGTCTTCTACTATCACAACCAAAATTTTCAAACCATTTGAAAACTTTCTCATTTCTCATACCCTTTTTCTGTATCCTTCCAAAACTCATTCAGATATTCCCTTGTCAGAGTGATATACCTACTTTGCTTTATTATAATCACTTGTCATATTTGATTAGGTTAGTCTAATGTAGGTTGCTAACCTAAAATTTTTAAAAACATAAAACATGTTTATTATAGTTTAGCTAATTGTAATGTATTTATGTTGTACTATGCATTATTATTATTACTCATTATGCTTTAATAATGACTGTGATACATGGCTGACATCTTAACCAGAATTTATTACCAACAGGTTAATAATTGTTTTTGCTATTAACATGTTTCGGTTTTTAAACAAAACTTTCTTTATGGATATACCAAAAATTGGAATGTTGACCAACTTATGAATTTATAACTTAAAATGACACACACACATAATCAGCATTAAGAAAAGTTTTAGAAATATCTCCACAGTATGCACTTCATTTCTATAGCTATTGTTGTGATTTCCCTTCTTCTCAATGCACAATTGCTATGATATTCCAAACAGTTTGTGATAATTCTTTCCTACACATGGTTCAGTTTTCAAGCAAAATTGCCTCTATTAATATTCTGAAAATTTAATTATGAATCAACTTCTAATTTTAGTAAGATACCTGATTCTATAGCATTTGCAACATCTTGCAAGGATTAATACATATATTTATATATTAGAAAAAAAATATAAGATGATATATGTGCCATTAGTAAGTAATAAGCAAAGTAATAATAAATTATTGCAATAAATAACTAATAAAATAATATGTGTCCTCAATAAGCAAACATTCAGGAATCTGCACAATATGCAGCTTAATTGTTCCAAATAATGTTTAAGCTGTCTCATCATTAGCTGAGGAAATGCCACTCATTATTACATGAAATATCCTTCAACCTCATTTCTAGAGCTTTCCAAATATTGCATTTTATGGCCTTATACAACTTAATAGATCCACCTCTGACTTCTAATAAGCCAAATGAAAAATATGGGGGAAAATAATAAAAATGTATAATTGGGGTGATATAATTGAGAAGTTTTTGAGAGGTATTTAAATCTATGGACACTAAAAGGAGACTTTCCAAAGGGCAAGTTACAATCAGACATGTTATGCGGTGTTATGCAGTAACAGCAATAAAAGATAATTCTCATTATAATTTATTATAGTTTTTTTTTCCTTTAATTTTGCAGGAAGTCAAATCTGGATAGAACATACAGTCTATGGATAGCAGCATCAGCATACGATATTTTTTTTTTTGTTGTTTCTTATGTAATTGAGAACTTTCATCTTTTTTGCTTAAAGGAAGCACTTTACAGCTTCTCTCTGGCACATATCTGAATTGCCACCATCTAATGCTACTCTTGTGCTTTGGACCAATATAACTACTCTTGTGCTTTGGACCAATATTAAATAAAATAAGGGTTATAATAAATTTAGTTTAATCCTTTATCCAAGTGCGAGCAAACAAAGTTTGCACCTGAAAGTATCTTCAGGACTGGGGCAAGGTGGTACAACACCAAGGCACTCCTTGCAAAGGTGGAGCAGGCTACCAAGGCTCCTATCTCAGTATCTCCCATAATGCAAAACACATCTCTTTGCAGATATGTCTAATGTTATGCATTAAGGGAAGGGCCACAACCCATACTAGTTTCAACCTTTATTGAGGTCACTTCAGTGGGAGCCAGGCCCAAGTGGAGATACCAGGCAGAAGCATTAGCAGGTCATCTCTACCTATAGGAGTTGCTAAATGGTGTGCCACCCTTTTTTAATAAATTACTCTGGATTTAGAGAAAGATGTTGAAAGTTTATTTTTCACTTGGTTAGAGTATAATAAATTTAGTTTAATCCTTTATCCAAGTGTGAGCAAACAAAGTTTGTGCCTGAAAGTATCTTCAAGACTGGGGTAAGGTGGTACAACACCAGGGCACTCCTTGCAAAGGTGGAGCAGGCTCACACTGAAGAGACCTCAATAAAGGTCGAAACTAGTCCGAGTTGCGGCCCTTCCCTTAATGCATAACATTAGACATATCCGCAAGGAGATGTGTTTTGCATTATGGGAGATACTGAGATAGGAGTGTTGGTAGCCTGCTCCACCTTTGCAAGGAGTGCCCTGGTGTTGTACCACCTTACCCCAGTCCTGAAGATACTTTCAGGCGCAAACTTTGTTTGCTCGCACTTGGATAAAGGATTAAACTAAATTTATTATACTCTAACCAAGTGAAAAATAAACTTTCAACATCTTTCGCTAAATCCAGAGTAATTTATTAAAAAAGGGTGGCACACCATTTGGCAACTCCTATAGGTAGAGATGACCTGCTAATGCTTCTGCCTGGTATCTCCACTTGGGCCTGGCTCCCACTGAAGAGACCTCAATAAAGGTCGAAACTAGTCTGGGTTGTGGCCCTTCCCTTAATGCATAACATTAGACATATCCGCAAGGAGATGTGTTTTGCATTATGGGAGATACTGAGATAGGAGTGCCCTGGTGTTGTACCACCTTACCCGAGTCCTGAAGATACTTTCAGGTGCAAGCTTTGTTTGCTCGCACTTGGATAAAGGATTAAACTAAATTTATTATACTCTAACCAAGTGAAAAATAAACTTTCAAAATAAGGGTTACTCGAACTCAACCACAACAGTCGATCTGATATCTGAGATGGCTGCTAAGTGACTAATGGCTGGGCAGCATATACAGAACAGCTGGGATACACTGGACAAAGGGATGATTCATGTCCTGGGCAGAATTGTGTGAGATTTCATCACACTACTCTAAAACGTATTTAAAAATTTGATTTTTAAAACAAATTTAAAACTTATGAATTGTTAATTTCTGGAATTTTCCATTTAATATTTTCAGGCTAAGATTGACCGTTGGTAACTGAAACCATGGAAAGCGAACCCACGGATAAGGGAGGAGGACTACTACTATAAATTAAAGATGCCAAGAAATTAAATTCTTGATTTAATCCTTTATCCAAGTGTAAGCAGAGTTTGCACTTGAAGTCACTTCACGACTGAGCTACTTGTGTATAGAGACTAATTACTTCACATCAATTACCCTGGTATCCCATAATGAGATGCACATATTTTTACAAACACGTATAATGCTATGCATTTTGGCAGAGGCTACTACCCAAACTGGTTTCAACCTTTATTGAGGTCTCATCAGTGGGAGCCAGACCCAGTGGTGATATCAAAGTTGAAGTAATGCAGAAGTCATATTTCCATATACAAGCATCCAAAAGTTGTCAAACCTTATTAATAGTATTAGAGATAGATGTTCAAAGTTTTTGGACTACTTGTATATAAAGGCTAATGACTTCACATCAATTGCCTTGGTATCCCATAATACAATGCACATATCCTTACTGACATGTATAAAGCAATGCATGGGCCACTACCCAGACCGGTTTCACTATATAAGTGAAGAAAAGTCTCCAAAAACTCAAGATCACTCTAAACTCAGCAAGTGTGAGTGATCCAAAGGACCATTTTACTCAGTGGTGGTTCCAATCAGTGACAGGCCCACCCTGCCATGGATAGACCCTCAGCAGTGAATTTGCCCAATGGCAGACTCACCTTCACCACCGAGCAGGGCCATTATCTGAGCAGTGTCCCACTCAAAAACAGACATTCTCTCTGTGTAGAGCTGCTCATATCTCAGCACAATAATTACTGTGGTAAACCTTTACCATGAGTTGCCTCAGTCCTGAAGATACTTCAGGTGCAAACTTTGTTTGCTTACACTTGGGTAAAAGATTAAACTAAATTTATTATAGTCTAACCAAGTGGGAAAAAACTTCCAACATCTTTATCTAAATCCAGAGTAATTTAATAATAAGGTGAGACACCTTTTGGCAACTCATATAGGTAAATATGACTTCTCCATTGCTTCCACCTTGGTATCACCACCTCTGGGTGGTGATACCAAGGTCGAATCCGGTCTGGGTAGTGGCCCTTCCCTTAATGCATAGCATTATTATACATGTCTGCAAGGAGATGTGCTTTGCATTATGGGAGATACTAAGACAAGGAGTGATGAGAGCTTGGTCCACCTTTACCATGAGTTGCTTCAGTCCTGAAGATACTTCAGGTGCAAACTTTGTTTGCTTACACTTGGATAAAGGATTAAACTAAATTTATTATAGTCTAACCAAGTGGGAAAAACTTCCAACATATCTCAGCACAGCGACCACTTCTGCACAAAAGGACACCAGTGGGAGCCAGACCCAGAAGCAATACCAAGGTTGAAGTAATGCAGAAATTATATTTCCATATATATACAAACAGCCAAAAGGTGTCTCACCTTATTTCTAAAATACTCTGGATTAGAGATAGATATTGAAAGTTTTTTCACTTGGTTATACTATAAGTTAAAGATGCCTAGAAATCATATTCTTGGTTTCATCCTTTATCCAAGTGTAATGAAACAAAGTGTGCATGTGAAGTGACTTCACATGCAAACTTTGTTTCGTTGCACTTGGATAAAGGATGAAACCAAGAATATGATTTCTTGTCATCCTTAATTTATGTGAGCCATTCTCTATATGGAATTGATTTAAATTTTATGTTCCTTTTTGAAGTATTCCAAACACAACCCCACTCCTTCTTACGTGCCATGCCCGCTCACAGTAACTGAAATTATTATTATTATTAAGAGAGACCTCCAGGGAGTCAGGAACTGATCGAGGGAGGCCATACTATTGACATCAACTGTCATACCTGTTCTTGAATTCAATCATGCACCACTCTATGAGAGAATCTAGCCCTAACCCCCTTCTTGACAGCATTCATTTTCAACTTCCATGGATACCCTTGCATCCTTTCCCCAGCCTCCACAAAATGAAAAATTCCATCTGAAATTCTGTAATAACCCTTTTAGAAGTTTGTAAGTCTCAGTCATATCACAACCCCCTCTTTCTCCTGTTTGCTAGTGTCTGCAGCCTACAAATTCTCAATCTGTCTTCATAATCTGTATTCCACAATCCTGATATCTGCTTATAATTTCTAATTATAAAATTATATCTACTTTTTTTTCTCATTTCATATTCCATACTTTTCATGGTGTTTTCATATTTCAAGAAATTAAATAAAATAATTATTTCTTATCTATATCCATACTATTTCTTTCCAGTTTGATTATTCTAATCACTACTTTTTTGTCTTTCTGTGTCTCAGTATTCAGCTGCATTGGGAATATTGATCAGCTAAAATTATTGTAATTTTTACAAATAGATTGTCTGCTATTGTGTGTACTTAAAAAGGCCTATCTTTATTGTCATGAAATTTAATTATTAAGGTTAATGTTATGTTATGTTAACGTTAATGTTATGAAAATTTTTTCTACAGCAGAATCTTTTTTCTTTGAATATGCCATATAACATTCTTTTTGTGCTTTATCTATATATATATATATATATATATATATATTACACAGAAACCTGTGTAGCTCAGTGGAAGTGGCTCTTGCATCCTCTGCGCTAAGTCGCTCGAAGTTAGACCTTAGGTTCAAGTCTAGTCGTTGACTGGAGGAACTTTTTCTAAGCCTATCTTTGACCGGTTCCCAAGTTAGTCGATCTCTGGCACAGGCAAGCGGGATTTTTTCTCCCAGAAACTGGGGTTTTTCATCCTGTAAATTCAAGAAAATCAACAGTAGAACCCACATTATTTCAGACAGTAATATACCATGTCAGGGTTAGGTACCAAGAGACGACAGCACTTGTTTGCCCGTCTCTTCGCTGGTACTGTATTTAATTAGTGATAGACATGAGCCAGCTATCTCTGATTGACTACCAGTGGAGATTGAACTGCCCACTCAGTCTCCAAAAGCTAGATAGGGTTAAAAGGCCTTTCTTACTCCCTATAAGGGAATGAATGTCGTAAGCCGATTTATTATTTTTAATATATATTACACATGAGAAATTTGGACCTATATGACACCAGTGCTCTGTGGGGACAGCAAAAAAGGTTCACGTTCCTTTTTTTTTTTTTAGTGAAACAATTCACTTTTCAAATGATGCATGTTTGACCCAATTAAAACTGGGATTTCCTGCAAAACAAAATTTGAATATTATGAGATTACATGACATCTTCTGTTGAGAACTGATAAGATATTCAGACTGTATTTTCTCCATGCCCTCTCCCATTGTGGGAGGTTTGAGTCTTCTATGATGGTAACCCATTCCATATTGGTAGAGGATATATATTTGTTTGAATGAATGTATGAAGATTAAAGGCAATCACAAACATCTGTTATTCAGGTGGGATTCGAACTCTTAACCTTTTAGGTGGAGGGCAAATACACTAACTAAATGGTGTTGACAGTTTTTCTGAAAATAACGATTATAATTAATAATAAAATGCTATTTTCTATGGTCTGTATTCTGAATGCTCTGTAAAGAACTGTGAATATGATATTAAAAAAATAAAAAAATGGCATTCCTAAAAAGAAGAGAAGAATTTTCCTAATTTCATTCCTTTTTAGAAATTAGGGCTCTTCTCCATGCAAAAACAAAGAGATCAGTCAATGAACATGCGTTTCACATATACATGTGCTCCAGTGCTCCATAGTGTATGCCTATAACACAGATCTGAGGAAAGTGCAACAGATTTTTTATTTTTTTTTTGGTTAGAAAAACCTGGTTTTGTAACTTATCTTGTATTGTGAGAACCTTCATCAGGGCTTTTCAACTGAAGTTGCCAATCTCATACTGAGGTGATGAAATTTCCTTATCAGGAAGTCATGTTTTTCACCATGCAAAACATGCAAAGCAACTGGAAAATATCTGACACACAATGCTTTTGCCACATAGTTGCTACTTCTCTAATACCAATCAAAACAAAATTACGGCTTTAGTTTTCACCACCTGGCAAAATCTTGGATTTAATGCTTTAATCATTTTTCTAATTGAGACAACTAAACTTGGGTAGCTTACTGGAGAACATCACTGCTATTTTACTTAATGGCTGCAGATTAGAGTCCCCATACTGACATGAATAGTTATGAAAATATTTAGGTAGTAGATGAATTTGGTTCTGTAAATAGCATAGTGGAAGGCCATCATCCAGTTTATTGGAGTCTTGAAAAAACATGTTTGGTCATAATCGTGATGATAATTACCTTACAAATAGTATTAATGTGTTATAGATTTGCAAACTTTTGTGGGGTTGGGGATGTAAAATAAAAAATAAAAAAGTTTGTGCCTAGAAGGCATAAGTGTCCTGATGGTTCTCCCTATATTTATTTTAGTCCTTCAAAAATGTACTATTAGCCACTTTGAAGGAGCAGTATATTATTCTGTGTGTTATAAAAAACAATTTAAAAAACTCCTCTTCAAAAGGAACTGGAAACAGTACATTCAGGCATCTCTGTATCAATATCAATATTTCTAGTCCTGAAAATGACTGTTTTTGATGGCCCTGAAAAGGAACTTTTTTTTTTTTTAATACTGTTCAAAATTTATATACTGCATCTTGGAACAGTATGAAACCCCACCCAGGAAGTAACACTTGGGACACTCAGTCAGTCCCAAGTTTGGATAAGGGGGAGGGTTGATGTGAGGAAAGACATCCAGTCATAAAAACAGTACCAAAACCTATATAATGAGTCAAGTGTTGGACTATTCAATGACTGCTAGTGTACCTCATAGGCGATGCACAGATACATCGCCCTACATCTGTGAATGACTGCAGCTACTATAAAATACTACATTGCCCCCCCCCCCCCCCCCACACACACACACACTTTCTTCCTACCCAAAGGTGGGTGCCAGCAGATCACCACCAATAGTATTTTTTTAACCCTGTAAATTATGTGTTCTCTTGGCTATATGAGTTTTTCTTTTTAAGTCATTATAGAGGACCTGCTCTAAACCTGCTCTAACCTTCCATAGAGCCATTTATTTTCTGCTTTAATCTTCCATATAGTGATAGGAAGAAATAAATCTTATTCAGGTTCCCAGTTCTGAATTTGAAATCTGTCCAAATTTCTACTACATGAATGCTATAGTTGCTCCCTTGTTTCCTTTAGCACAGGTCTTAATCCTTTTATTATTAGAAAGATGTCAGTATTATGGTCTTCTTACTGTCACTAATACCATATGTATCAACATAGTATTTCTCTAATTTACCATTTACCCTCCTTATAGTGATGTGCTTATCTTCTGTCCTGTTGAATCCAGTAGCTGACTTTTTCATGTTTTGCCTTAGTTTCGTAAGAAAACAGCAGAGACCATAAATGACTGGATGACACCCTAGCTGCATAATATGTGATTATATTGTATCCTTTGTAATGTATATGTAGCTTTAGCCAATATTAATTTACTTTGGTTGGCTAAGTTCCAAATTGCCAGCTCACCCACATTTGTTCATGCATAGAACCAACTAGGACTTATAATTCAATGTCTCCAATCACTGATCATGGGATCATAAGTCCCATTTGGTCCTCTGCACTTCATATAGACTATATGGAGGTCTCTTCCCCATTATTGAGCTTTAACCTAATAAGAAATTCTATTTGACACTTACTTAGCAAACTTCTAGGGGCCAGCAAACTAGTTTGTTAATAAAGAAAGTTTGCCATACTGAATTTCCTTTTACAAAGCATTGAAGTTATTACTTTTAATATTACTTTGGATAGGACTTTTTGCAACAGTGAGTGAATTCATTATAATTGATGTTTGCTTTAGGGAGAGAGATGACAGTATACAGGACTTAATATATTATTAATCAATGCTTTTCTTTAGTGTTAAATACTTTTTTAAAGAAAATGCAAATAATTTTTTAATGATATGATATCTTTCACTTTAGGTAATGTAATGTATTGGAAAGATGATGACAAAGAAACCTCTCTATCAGTCAGTGTAGAAATTGGAAGTTATGCCATTTTAACTATCCTACAGCTTGCAGGATCAACAAATATAGCAAGAGCCATGCCTATTGTTCGGTGGATTGCTCAACAAAGAAATTCTCATGGAGGTTTTGTATCCACTCAGGTAAACTGCAAAAGTTGGATTATCAGTAAAATCCTTAATTAATTAATAATTATATATTATTTTCAGATTACTCTAAGTGTATGAATATTTCCTTAAATCCTTTACTTGCAATAGACAGTAAGCAGCCAAAATATTTCATATTCTTCATTATTTTCTGCCTTCACTACTAGAATGTTTCCCTATAAACAACAGGAACAAACATTCTATGTTCAACTAACTTGTATATCTATAGCATATTTTCCTCTGCATGTTGCCATCTTCAAAGGAACCTAAGTCACGTGCATGCAGACACTACACACAGTAAATGAGGACGAAGCGAGGAAGCTATTGTTTCTCCTAAAAGTCCTGATGGTGCCCCTAGCAGGCTATATAGGTATTCTTGGCTGTTGGGCTGTAGGTCTCCTGATGGATGTCTCCCAAATTTGGGGCAGTCTCATGCAACTAAATTTGTTGAGGTTTGGTATGTTTCTTAGGGCTGAAGCTGATTCCATGAATAGTCTTTCAAATTTGAACTTGCTATGGTGTATTATTGTGGCTTTCTTCCACCATATTCTGTGGCATGTATCCAGAGCATGGTCTGCAAGACCAGAGTGGCTATACTGGTAAAAAACAGATGTAGTCCTTACATTCTGAAATTCTGATATTTGGTGTCCTGCCTGTTTGGCCAAAGTAGGACAGCTTACAGCTACAAGGGACCTGGCATACACCAGATAGGTTCCTTTGAAGATGGCAACATGACGTTGCCGAAATACTGGAAATATATATTAAAGTTTAATTTAATTTATATTCTAGTGTACGTTGTGAATTCCTTAAGTTAATTAATAATCATATATAACCAACGTATAAGCCTTTCTATGAGAAAGCAGTATAAACTGAGAAGAGAAAACTGCATGTAGTAGTAAGGGAATGGAATTGTAGAGGGGAAAATGTCTTATGTAACATGTAGTAGAAGGAACACAAGGTTCAAGTGTTTTAGATTTGGTCATAGCATCAGAAGATATGATTATAACTGAGATGACATCTCTACCCCTTGTTGGAGAAAGTGACCATGTGGTTTTGACTTGGATGATGAATAGACCTGCAGGAGTATGAAAGAGAAAGGAATGAATGATGTGGAATTATAAGGCAGGTGATTATAATAGTCTTATATGAGCTTGGGACAGTTCCATGGGAAGTGCAGAATATCATCACTTTCAGTCTTAGCAACAATAGCAAATTGTATACTATGAATGAAGAAGAGAGCACAATTTGGTGTAAAGTAGATGACAAACAAAATCAAATGGGAACTGCAGGTAAAAAAAAGGCATGATGGAAGAGATATAAGGAAATATGTGGAGAACAGATGCATGAAAAATATAAGACTCAGGCCAGGAGAGTGACTAGTATAATGAGGAAGGCAAAACTGGAAAATAAGAAGAGATTAGCATTGATATCCAAAGAAAATCCCAATGATTTCTTTAGTTACATGGCCAGTAGGGGGAGAAATGATTATGGAAGAATGACATTGTTGGATAAAAATGGGAATAGAAAGACTGATGCAAAGGACATAGTGGAGTTGTTCGATGAAAACTTTATTGGGGTATTTCATCCTGGAGAAGTAGATTTTAATACTAGCGGGATAGAACAGATTTGAGTAGGTTTTAATGCTAGTGAGATAGAGCAGAAATGCAAGAACAGAGGGTCTTTCGAATAATGAGTACTCTGGATGTCAATAAAGCAATGGGACTGGATGGGATTTTGCCATGGGTTTTAAGAGAATGTGCTAAAGAACTGATAACCTCATTGACCTGGATTTTCATTGAAAGTCTGGCCATGGGGAAAGGTGCCCAAGGAGTGGAAAGAGGTAGCATAAAGGTGGTAGAAGATTAGAAGTGTCAAACTATAAACCAGTTTGTGTTTCATCAGTAGTTGTTAAGATTTTGGAGAAATTAGTGAAGAATCATTTACCTCATTGCGCAGATTAAGGGGCACTGTTGTTTTAGTATTATTGTTGTTATTATTATTATTATTATTATTATTATTCAGGCCTCCATGGAGTCAAAAGACTCATCGCAGAAGGTCCTTCCTAAGAAACACAAATTCTATCAAGACTCATCATGGGAGGTCCCACTAAGGAAACATGTCTATCATACCATTCCTTAAACTCATTGACTGTTCTCACTCTCACCACTCCATCAGGCAATTCATTCCATGGTTCAACCACCCTCCATGCAAAGAAACCATCCTGATGTTCAACACAATGAAACAACTCCCCAGTGTCAACCCTGTAACCACCTCTCAACAGTTGAAAAGTCTAAATCATATCACCTCTCCTTCTTCTATCCATCAAACTCTGCAGTCCACTTTCCCTCAGCCATTCCTCATAACTAACATTGTACAGTCCTGAAACCATCTTTGTATCCTGGTAGACCAAATCTGAGAACAATAGTCTAAGTGTGGTCTGATCAAAGTCTTATACAAAGGAATGATAACTCTTTTATCTCTGCAGGTCCTTCTCATTATAGAAGTAATCCTCTGTGCTACCTTCACCACCTTTGCAATATGTCCCCTAAATTTCAGGTTTCTATCAATCATCAACCCCAGATCTCTTGTCTGCCCTACTTCCTCCAGTATAGCTCCTCCAATAGAATATGCCGCATCCCATTGATGTGTCCCAAACCTCAAGATCTTACATTTTCCTGCATTAAACCGAGACCCCCCATTCATTTGCCCACCTGTCTAACTTATTCAATTCCTCATGCAGGGCTACCACATCTGCACTATTACTAATAACCCTTCCCAGCTGACATCATCAGCAAACAACTGAATATCCCACTGCAATCCACTGACAATGTCATTGATATAAAGGTTAAGCAATATAGGTCCCAGTATTGTGCCATGTGGGACCCCATTTGTAACACTCTGCCTCCTTGAAACTGCCCCATCATACACAACTCTCTGATACCTATCAGGCAGCCAATCCTGAATCCAGTTGACCAACCTGACATCCAGACCCATTTGCTGCAACTCAAATATCAGCTTATCATGTGGCACCCTGTCAAATGCCTTCACTATGTCCAAGAAAATGGCAATATTTGCCTTTCCCTCATCTACTGCTCTTGTAACTTTATTATAAAAGGCTAGCATATTACTAAAATAAGAGCGCCCCCTTCACAAATCCATGTTGACTCTCACAGATAACATTACCCTCATCTGCCCAATGCTCTATACAGTCCCCTCACTAATTTCACCAAGATCTTAACAACTACTGATGACACACAAACTGGCCTATAATTAGACACTTCCAGTCTGCTACCACCCTTATGCAATGGCACTATCTTACCTTCCTTCCATTCCATGACCACCTTTCCCATTGCCAGGCTTTCATTGAAAAGCCAGGTCAAAGGAGCTGTCAGTTCTTTAGCACATTCTCTCAGGACTCATGGTGAAATACCATCCAGTCCCACAGCTTCACTGACATCCAGAGTACTCAGTATTTGCAACACACTCCTCCTGCACTTCTAAACCTCGAACCTACCCTATCCCTCTAGTATTAAAATTTACTCCTCCAGTATGAAATACTCCAATAAAGTGTTCATTGAACAATTCCACTATGTCCTATGCATTAGTCGCTTTATTCCCATTTTTATACCACAATGTTATTCTTCCACAGTCATTTCTCCTCCTACTGGCCACATAGCTAAAAAATTCCCTGGGATTTTCTTTGAATCTTAGAGCCAATCTCTTCTCATATTCCAGTTTCGCTGAGGAGTTTAAACACCACTTCCACTGAGCGACATAGGCTGAAATTGACTGCTATTATAATAAAGTGACAAGATTGGTTGATGAGGGGAAAGGCATATTCTACCATCTTTTTGGATTTTACATTTGACAGGGTACCACAATGAGTTTAGTGTCAGGTTAGTAAACTGAATTCAGGATTGTCTATCTGATAGGTATCAGAGAGAGAGCATGAGGGAGTGGTAAAGGTTACAAGTGAGGTCCCACAGGGCTCAGTACTGGGACGTATATTTTTTAACCTTTATATGAATGACATTGTTAGTGGATTTCAGGGGGATATTGAGTTGTTTGCAGATGATGTGAAGTTGCGAAGGGTTATTAGTAATAGTGCAGATGTGGTAGCTCAGCAAGAAGATTTAAATAAACTGGACAAATGGGCAAATGAATGGGGGCAGTTTAATTCAGCTAAATGTAAAGCCTTGAAGTTTGGGATATATCGATCAGCGGCTGCATACTCTGTTGGAGAAAGTAGGAGTGGCAAGGGATCTAGGGATGATGATTGATAGAAACATGAAATGCAGGGAACATATTGCATAAACCCAGAGGATTGCTGCAATACTGAGAAGGACATTGCCCTGCAGAGATAAAAGAGTTGTCATTCCATTACATAAAGCCCATCAGACCACACTTGGACTATTGTGCTAAAATTTGGTCTCCAAGAATTGAAGGGGATAAAATTAACTGTGGATATAGTGCAAATAACAAAGATCATATCTTGACTGTACAATTTTAGTTATGAGGATAAGCTGAGGGAATGCAGACTGCAGAATTTGGTAGACAGAAGAAGGAGAAGTGATATGTTTCAGACTTAACTGTTGAGAGGTAGTTCAGGGTTGACACCAGGGAGTTTTGTTTGTTTGGTGAAACCAGGGGGGGGGGGGACATGAGCAAGGAAAAGGAGCCATCCTTGGAAGTTACAAAAGGAAGTTGTGAGCAAGAGGGTAAAGTGTGGTTTCTTTGCATGGAGGATGGTTGAACCGTGGAATGCATTGCCAAAAATGAGTGGTGAGAGCAATGAGTAGTCAATAGGTTCAAGGAGTGTATGATAGAGAGATATGTTTTCTATGGTGGACCTCCCACAATGTGTCTTGCGACTTCATGGAGACCTGAATCATAATAATAATAATAAATTACAAGACTCTCTAGAATGTTAGCATTGATTTCTTAATGGGTGGTCTTGTTTTAGCAATTTACTTTCATTTCACATCATAGCAACTGATGTATTGGACAAGAGGAGCACACAGAGTAGCATATCTAGATTTCCAAAAGGCTTTTAATAGATTTCCACATGATATGTTAATGTACGTATTTAAATGTTAACAGATGGAATTGAATATTAGATGAATGAATGTAATTAATGAATGAACATACAATAATTAACTATCTGATAAAGTGTGCAGGTGATGCAAAGTTGAAGTGAGTAATGAGTTAAATAGACTATATATGTGAATGGATATAATTAAAGTTGCAAAAAAGTGTAAGCTTGAAATTTACAGAACAACAATGCTATGTATTCAGTTTGTTAGGAAAGCATTGAAAGATATGTAATAGATAAAGGACCTGTGGTGATGGTAGAGAAGAGCTCAAAATTTAGGAGTCGTATTGTAAATATTGCAAATATATATATACAGGGTGTTCGGGATAAATTTGACATATTTATAATTAATTATATTTTTCCGTAAGTTACATGTATTAACACACACTTCTCTTCATTTAAAAGTTTGGACCCTTCTTCATTCATATACAAGATGTCAGAAAGGATGGATAGCTGGAACCCACCTGAATCATGGAAGAGAATAACTTGTATCATGATGATTCGTGCCCGCCATCAAAATAAGGATATTACGACTGCTGCCCAATGCTCCCTGAATACAGTAAAAACAATCAGGCATGAACTAGAGACTTGCAATGGTGACTACGAGGATGTAGCAAGAAGAAAGATCCCTAGCAGACGATCTGATTGCGTTCGTACAGCAGAATTCCTCGCAAATCTGCAGGAACAGGTGTTGAAGAACCCTGGCATTGGAATTCGGGCTTTGTTCGTGGAGTTGCTAACTGTAGTCAAGCCCTGGATAACAAGGGTAGCCAATGGTAGGCCGTATGTATGGCAGCAGGATTCGGCCCCTTGCCACACCTCTGGGAAAAGTCAAAAATGGTTGTCTGAAAATTTCTACGACTTCACCAGTCCAAATGTTTGGCCTCCAAACTCCCCAGACCTTAACCCCATGGATTATTTTGTATGGGGCGCAGTTGAAAAAGACACCAATCGCACTTCCAGTAATACAAAAGCCCAGTTAATGGATAAAATTAAAACAGTTTTTGCGGCCCTTCCCAGGGAGACTGTAGCATCAGCTTGTTCGAGGTTCCGAAGCAGAATTGAAGCTGTGATCGATGCTAATAGTGGTTATTTTGAGTAAATCTTGTTGATAGTATTGTAATTAACTCTGCCTGTAATGTTTTTTTGTCAATTCATTAAATTTAATAGATACAAAGAAGATTTTCTTTTTCCTTACGAAACTGTCAAATTTATCCCGAACACCCTGTATATATATATATCAGGGGTGGCCACAACATGGCTCGCAAGCCACATGCAGCTGGTGTTCATGTGTCATGCGGCTATTCATGATCTACCAGGAAAAAATAAACAAAAAGAGAAGGGGAGACAACAAAAAAGAGTAATAAAATAAAAAAAGAGAGAAGAGGGAGAGAAAAACAGGATTAATAAAAATTACTGCACTAAAAAGTTTAATTCGAAACACATTAAATGAAGTTTATTTTGAACAATTAGAATAATTTTAGTTACTTATTTACTAGTATCCATTTTCTTAGTAAGCTCCTTAAAGTTGGGTGTGTAATTAGTCAAAGCAGTTCTTACAAGCTCGTTACAACCTTGCCATTCACACATTCATGTACAATCACATCAGACAAAGGTTGTGGCTCTTCTGAGTCTTACTTGAATTATTTTGGCTCTAAAAGAATGCATAGTTGGCCACCTCTGATATATATATATATATACACACACACAAAAAGGTTTAATGACCGCGAGAAAAGATGACAAGATATATTTAAAAAAGATACTACTAGTTTACTAGTAGCATCTTTTTGAAAATTTTGAAAAAAAAAAAAATATATATATATATATATACTGATATATATATATATATATATATATATACTAATATATATATATATATATATATATCAGGGGTGGCCAACTGCTGAAAATTAGTAAAATATACTAACCATGATTATCATTCTTAAAAATAATAAAAAAAATATATATATTTATTTTTTTTTTTTTTTTTTTTGCTTTACACAATAAGTGTAGTACTGATTTCCATGTAACACGTTTTTGTTTTTGTTTGTTTTTTGTTCTCTTTTAACCATACATAGGTATTGAAAATTGTTATAAGAGATTACTAAAAATTTGCTGTATATATGAAACAAAGTTTTTCTGTTTTTATTACTTTTACTGTCATGTGTGTTTAATGCATGTTCTTAAAATAATTTTGCATGAAATGTTGGATAAATCAGCATCATTCAGTCTACTCCATGGATAATTTAATATTTTCTATGAATTATTAATCGACACTTTTAAGGCTTGGTTCACCTCCTAAGTAATTTATAGCAAATGCTAGCCTGGTAAGTTGCCACTTGGTCTACAGTGTTGAATATAGACTTATAATCTGATTTCATGAAAATTAGATATGTTTAAAATATACTAACCATGATTATCATTCTTAAAAATAATAATAAACTTCTCAAAAACCATTAAAAAACCACCAGATCACTCAGATGCTAGACGGTACTAGTACCACTTCCTTTTATGAGTACCCCTCAGATATCTGAAATCAACCGCAAGTTATTTCAAATGTTTGATATTTGAACATCCTGGTCAAGACAATGGTAGTTATATAATTAAAATAAATTAAAGATGTCAAGAAATTATATTCTTGGTTTAATCCTTTATCCAAGTGTAAGCAAACAAAGTTTGCACCTGAAGTAATTTCAGGACTGGGCAACTCGTATATAGAAGCTAATGTCTTCACATCACTTGCCTTAGTATCCCATAATGCAAAGCATATATCCTTACAGACATTTATAATGCTATGCATTATGGGAAAGGTCACTACCCAGACCAGTTTCACAATATAAGTGAAGGGAGGTCTCCAAAAACTCAGGCAATCCCCCCAAGATCACTCTAAACTAAGCAAGTGTGAGCGATCTAAAGGATCATTTTATTCAGTGGTGGTTCCACTCAGTGACAGGCCCACCCTGCTACAGTGAGGAATCCTCAGTGTTGGCTCTGCCCAGTGGCAGGCCCACCCAACCACTGAGCAGAACCATGAACTCAGCAGTGGCCCTATTCAGAGACAGGCAAAAACCTTCCCCAGAGCAGAGCCTCTCATATCTCTGTGTGGCAACCACCTCACTGTATAAGTAAAGCCATCTCTAAAAATTAGGCAATCTCCCAGACTACTCCCTACAAGTGACTGAGAGATCGTCCAACTCAGTGTTGGTTCCACTCAGTGACAAACTCACCCTACCACTGGACAGAGCTGCTCATATTCCAGGGAAAAGCACCCACCAACACCACCCCTATAAAGGCCCTGCCAGAAAACACCAATCACCAGAGACTCAAGTTGCTCTCTCAAGGCAAAACTCCTCCAAAATCTTAACCCCCCCCCCCTCAGTGGAAGTTAGATCTGGAAGAAACCTTAAGAGAACAAATGCTCATATTCCAGAGATCCCAGAGAAAGCAACCAATTTTTGCACAAAAGCACATCAGTGGGAGCCAGACCTAGAGGTGATACCAAGTTTGAAGTAATACAGAAGTCATATGAGTAGCCGAAAGGTGTTACACCTTATTATTAAACTACTCTGAATTAGAGATAGATGTTGGAAGTTTTTCCACTTGTTATACTATGAATTAAAGATGCCAAGAAATTATATTCTTGGTTTAATCCTTTATTCAAGTGTAAGCGAACAAAGTTTGTGCCTGAAGTAATTTCAGGACTGGGCAACTTGTATAAAGAAGCTAATTTCTTGGCAACTCGTATATAGAAACTAATGTCTTCACATCACTTATCTTAGTATCTCATAATGCAAAGCACATATCCTAATGGACATGTATAATGCTATGCATTAGTCATGCACCAAGAATATATTTCTTGGCATCTTTAATTTATAGTATAACAAGTGGAAAAACTTCCAACATCTATCTCTAATTCAGAGTAGTTTAATAACAAGGTGTAACACCTTTCGGCTACTCATATGACTTCTGTATTACTTTAATTTATATCTTTAATTTATAGTATAACCAAGTGGAATAACTTCCAACAACAACAATGGTAGTTATAGCCAGTGTGTGTATATCAAATGTAGTGATGAAGGTGTTAGTGAGGCTGGATAGAGACAGAATGCAAACATGGACTGCTGAGAATGGAAATCTTTCAAGAGAGCAGCATGGGTTTTTTATCATTATTATTATTGCTTGACACCTCCAGGGAGTCCAAAGGACTCATCGAGTGAGAGCACCTACTCTACAACTCTCTGTCTCCACCACTCAATCCACCAACTACAACAATCCACAACTACAATCATCATCTACACAAACACCATCTACTGCCCACCACTACTGGTATTTTCACAGACAATCACAGACATCCATGCCCATGGTGGAATTCGAACCAAACCCACAGCCTTTAGGCTAGAGAGCAGATACACTAACCACTCGGCCAACCAGGCCGGTTTGTTAAGGGGAGGTAATGATTTAATAACCTGGTTACATTTTATAATAAGGTGGCTAGTGTATGATGGGAGATGCTTATACAGTTATTTATTTGGATTTGATTGAGTACCACATGATAAACTACTGTTGAAAGTGGGCAGGAAAGCGTTGGATAGGGCAGATGGTAACTTGGTTACAATGCTGGTTTACTAGTAGGTACCAGCGAATGCTAATAGGAAGAGAAATGTGAGAAAATTCTGATGTGTTGTTACAAGATAATTTGAATAGGTTGGTGCTTTATGCTGAAGAATGAGGATGTCATTTCAATGTTGCTAAGTGTAAAGTTATGCACTTTGGCTAGAGAAAACTTAATGTGGTTTGCCACATTGCACGAAATTTGCTTCAGGAGGTGGAGGAACAAGGTATCTAGGCATTTTAGTAGATAAGGACTGATGTTCAAAGGACACATCATGAAACTTGTAGAGGTTATCCAAAAAAAATCTCTGCTATAATGCAAAGAACACTGACATGTAAGGATAAGGAGGTGATAGTTCCACTCTTTAAGATGCTAATTAGGCCTCATTTGGATTTCTGCACACAGATCTGGTCACCTGGGTATATCAGTAATAAGGAAACATTGGACAGAGTGCGGAGCTAAATAACTAAGACTGTTTTAATAACACTATGTAAGTTGACATAGAAAAATTAAAGAAAAAAACTTAAACTTATGAAATAAATTTATTAAATGTAATTAATATTTTTAAATAATTGGGAATTTTACTCACCATTTGTTGTTGTCCTGTTAATGTTATAGTGGCACTTTTTGAAAATGATTCTTTTAATTGTAATTTTATATTGCTTTCCATTATCAATGTATTCAGGATGTCTATGATACATAGATGAAAATTTTACTGCTAATAAATTTATTTCTCTTAAATTTAAGTTTCCATCTTTTATTTTTCTAAGACTGTCCTGGGACTCTGGAACATTGAATATGAGAACAGATTGAAGGAATGTGGTCTTCAGCACTTGCAGACAGGAAGAGGGGTGATATGATTGAGACATATAAGCTGGTGAGAGGAGCCTACCAAGTAGATATAGGGGAATTATTGCATAGAATAATGTCTGATATAAGAACTAAAGAGGTGAAAAAGAGATTTTTTTTGCTTAGTGGTCAGTGAACAAGTGGAATGCATTGCCAGAATGGGTGGTGAATGCTCCAACATTGAATATGTTCAAAGCAGGGTATGATATTGAAAGTTTATTTTTCACTTGGTTAGACTATAATTATATTAGTTAGAATATAACTCAAGGACAATGTTCTGTTTGTAAATAAAAGAACATCAAGAATAGCTGAACCAAGTCTCTTTATAAATAAAAGATACCAACTGAAAATTATACAAGTATATGCCCCAACTATGGACCATCCAGATGAAGAGATAGAAGATTTCTATGAAACATTAGAATCCACATTCAATAATTCTAAAGAATTCTAAATAATTATAATGGGTGATTTTAATGCCAAAATTAAAGATGACCATCTGAACTCCATCGGTAAATTTGGATTTGGACAGAGGAATGAAAGAGGAGAAAGACTTGTTGAATTTGCAGAAGAAAATAACCTCTTTATTATGAACAGCTTTTTCAAGAAGAAAATCAACCGAAAATGGACTTGGAGAAGCCCAAATGGACAAACTTACAATGAAATAGACTTCATCCTCTCCAACAGAAGATATATAATAAATAATACTGAAGTGCTTAATAGATTTAACACAGGAAGTGATCACAGACTAGTAAGGGCAAAAGTATGGATCAACAAAAAATGGGAACGGAATAAGCTCATAAGAAAAAAAGTCCAATTTAGTGAATCTACAAAATCTCTACCACAATAAAAGCTGTTACAGAGAATCACTCAAAAATGAACTAAAAAAGTTAAACACAGATACTACCATCGATGATGCTAATGAAATATTAACAAAATCTATCTTGAATTGTGCACTAGAAATAGGAGGTGTAAAAAGGCACCAAGGAGAGGAAAAATTAAGACAGGAAACCTTAGATCTGATGAAGAAAAGAAGAGATATGAAAAGAGATTTGAATGACACCAATAAAATAGAATATACGGAAATTTGTAAAACTATACGTAAAAGGATGAAACATGAACTTAGATCGTATAATACTAGGAAAATTAAAGAAACAATAGAAAACAATAGTAATATGAAGGTCCTAAGACGAACATTATCAGTTGGAACAAAGGAAATAGCTGCTGTAAGAGGAAAAAATGGTGAACTGATAAAAAATAGAGATGCAATAATCAAAAGAATTCAGGAATTTTATACTGAACTCTATGAAGACAAAGACCGGGACATCCAAGAATCATCTATGGATTACTCAAGTGAGGAAGAACGTGATGCCCCTAAGATCTTACAAAGTGAAGTGGAAATGGCACTGTGGGAAATGAAGAATGGAAAGGCCCCAGAAGAAGATGGAATTATGGTAGACTTCTTAAAACTGGGAGGAAGCCCTGTCATCAAACAGTTGAGTAAACTCTTCAATAAATGCCTAAAACAGAGAAAAATTCCGAAAAATTGGAACAATTCACTTCTAATATTAATTTTTAAAAAGGGCAACAAGGAAGAAATTAAAAACTACAAACCTATAAGCCTACTCCCCACCATATATAAAGTTTTCACAAAAAGTAGAAATAATAGAATAAAATCTAAACTAGAGGGAATGCAATCCTGTGAACAAGCTGGATTTAGGAAGAATTACAATACTTTGGACCATACCACATTAAGACAGCTCATTGAAAAATCAATTGAATATAATAAACCCTTATGTCTGGCCTATATAGACTATGAAAAAGCATTTGATTCAGTTAAAACATCTGTAACACTAAAAGCACTTGAAACCCAGGGAACTGAGAAACCATATATTGAAACACTAAAACATATTTACAATAATGCAACTGCTGTAATTAAATTATATAAAAACAGTGAAAAGTTCCCAATAAAAAAGACATCCAGCAAGTCGATACCATATCTCCCAAATTATTTATAGCTGCACTAGAGGAAATCTTTAGAAGCCTTGATTGGGAAACAAAAGGAATAAACATAAATGGAGAAAGGCTGCATCATCTGAAATTTGCAGATAATATTGTCCTGATAGCAGATAATCTTGAAGATCTGGAAGAAAGGCTAAATCAGCTAAACGAAACCTCCAGAGAAATTGGATTAAAAATAAATAGAGAAAGAACAAAAATAATGATGAATAAATACATAAACCATAGAACTATCAAAGTTGAAAACCATGAAATAGAACAAGTTACTTCATATGTATATTTGGGTCAATTGTTATCCTTTGAGGAGTGCCAAAGAAATGAGATTGAACAAAGAATTCACCTTGGATGGATGGTTTATGGAAAAATGAGAGACATATTCAGAAGTGACATCCCTATGAATCTAAAAAGGAAAGCTTTCGACCAGTGCATACTTCCTGTCCTAACATATGGAGGAGAAACATGGACTTTAACAGAAGCCCTAAACAAAAAGCTGCGAACAACACAACATCGCATGGAAAGAAGTATGCTAAAAATAACATTAAGAGATAGGAAGACAAATATCTGGATAAGATCTCAAACAAGTGTCATGGATATTGTAAAATACATTAAACAGGCTAAGTGGAGATGGGCTGGCCATATTGCCAGATGCAGTGACAGGAGATGGACTAGAAAAACAACAGATTAGAGACCAACGGATGGAGCAAGACAAAGAGGAAGACCAAGAAGAAGGTGGAGAGATGAACTGGAACAAATTGCAGGAGTGAGATGAATGGGAGAAGCAGAAAACCAAGTGATCTGGAAAATCATGGGGAAGACCTTCATCCAAAAGTGGACAGAACCAGAAGGTTGAAGAAGAAGAAGACTATAATAAATTTAGTTTAATCCTTTATCCAAGTGTAAGCAAACAAAGTTTGCGCCTGAAAGTATCTTCAGGACTGGGGTAAGGTAGTACAACACCGGGAAACTCGTTGCAAAAGGTGGAGCAAGCTAACATCACTCCTATCTCAGTATCTCCCATAATGCAAAACACATCTCCTTGCGGATATGTATAATATTATGCATTAAGGGGAAGACTACCACCCAGACTAGTTTTGACCTTTATTGAGGTCTCTTCAGTGGGAGCCAAGCCCAGACGTGGAGATACCAGGCAGAAGCATTAGCAAGGTCATCTCTACCTATAGGAGTTGCCAAAAGGTGTGCCACCTTTTTATTAAATTACTCTGGATTTAGAGAAAGATGTTGAAAGTTTATTTTTCACTTGGTTAGACTATAATAAATTTAGTTTAATCCTTTATCCAAGTGTGAGCAAACAAAGTTTGCACCTGAAAGTATCTTGAGGACTGGGGTAAGGTGGTACAACACCGGACAACTAATTGCAAAGGTGGACCAAACTAACATCACTCCTATCTCAGTATCTCCCATAAGGGTTGTACTATACTTTCCCCAGTCCTGAAGATACTTTCAGGTGCAAACTTTGTTTGCTCACACTTGGATAAAGGATTAAACTAAATTTATTACAGGGTATGATAGTTTTGTGGTCTGTGGGTGTTTGACATCCTGCGATGAGTCCTTGGACTTCATGGATGCTTGGTAATAATACTTTCCAAGAATTATTAATAATTCCCGGTAAATTTTAAATATGTAAATCATATTTTAAAAAATATGATTTACATGCATATAATAACCAGCTGCACTGCTTGAAAAGAAGTCATCGGACATCCCCCCCCCTGGGCAAGGTGCACCATGCCATGTAATGAGTCACATGTTTGTAACCAATATAAATTGGAGGAATATGATGCTCCCAAATCAATGCAACTGTGTCTGGGTGAAATGGCTGTGAGAAGGGAACTGACTGAGTTTAAAAGAGGCCTTGTGATAGAATGCCATGTTGCAGGCCTGTCTGTTCAACAAACTGTTGATAAATTTGCAAGAAACTTCCATATTGTGATCCATGGCAGGTCCAGAATATGCAAGCCCCACATTCCCCAAACCAATATTTCAAAGAGCGCATACAGTGGGACATGGAAGCTTGGAAAAATGTCTTGTAGAGCAACGAATCATGCTACACTCTCTACTGAGCAGATGGATGTGGGTGTGGATTATTATTATTATTACATGACACCTTCAGGAAGTCAATGACTCATCGGGGGAGGGCACCTCTCTGTCTCCACCACTCAATCCACTAACTATAGCTAGCCTCATCATCTACACCAACGCCATCTACTGCCCACCAACACAACCACTAGTATTTTTACAGACAATCACAAACATCCATGCCCACAGCAGGATTCAGACCCACATCCTTTTGGCTGGAGAGCAGATATGCTAACCACTTGGCAACCAGGCCGGCATGCCCAGTGAACATCTCTTATCAGAGTGCATAACTCCAACTGTGAAACTCAGAGGTGATTGTATGGTCCTGTTTTTCCTGATTTGGCCTCAGACCTCTGTTTGTGATGCCATGAACAGAGGTATCTGAACATTCTGGACAGTGCAATGCTTCCTACTTTGTGGCATTTCTATGGAACTGACATTGACTCTTTCACTAAGACAATGCAGCATGTCATAAGACTACTACTGTAACTGTGTCGTTTGTGGATATGAACATTACCATACTTGATTGGACTTCACAGAGCCCTGATCTCAATCCTGTTATGCATCTATTCGATGAACTGGGGTGAGCTGAAGAGACATATGCTCCACAACAGTCCAGGACCTCATTACATGCCTACATGAAGAATGGCCCAAAATTCCCATTGCTTGCTATCATATGCTAGTGGAAAGTATGCTCCTCAGGATTGCTACAGTCATTGCAGCAAAAGGAGGTACTACATCTTATTAAGGTGAGCATCATGACTGTTTTTTCCTCATATTATGGTGTCTGTTGACTCCTTTCCAAGCATTGTATATTCATTTATCTTTCATTCACTTTTGTATTTTGGTATTCTTTATTCAAAAATATTTTAAATGATAAAAATATTATTATATAACATGTTCACTAATTATATTATATTCCTTACAAACTACTCTCTACAGGATACAGTAGTTGGGCTTCAAGCATTAGCAAAATATTCGACGTATAGTGTCCAAAAAAAGCTAGATGTTGAAGTTGTTATAGAAAGTGATGGTCTGGAACAAAGCTTCATCTTGGAAGAAAAGAACCAACTTGTGGTACAAACTGTGAAAATACCTGTGACACCCACTCTCATAGATTTGCGAGCCACTGGAGAAGGATGTGCATTAGTACAGGTATTTATTAACTGTTAATTTTTTTGTATCTGTTGTGTTAACCACCTTACCGGCCATTATGGATCAAACACGCATCCTCATACGCTTCGTATCCATCACATATTTCAATGTAATATCAATGGTATTAAAATTTTAATATGCACTTCATATCCATGATAGTTTTGATGTCTATAGACATCTTGGCCGGTAGCGTGGTTAATATATATGTTTGCTTTGTATATATACCATATAAATTTGAACATCGTTTGAATAATTATGTTAATTTTCTCTTTTTTAAGAGAAATGAGGAACTTCTAATAACATATGTGTTATTGTAGTCAGGTGATATCACCTTTTATCAGTAGATGATATCATAGTGAACTATAAAGATTTAGACAATCCAGAAAAGCTATTCCAGAAACCAAACATGGATTGTTTCCAAAACCATTTTCAGGTCTCCACTAATCATATTGGTGGTTTAATGCCAAGCAGTGAAGTTCTAACAACTTCAGACATTCAACATAAATTGCCCACAGTGATATTCAAATCCACAGCTTCTTGTTTGAAATGGGTGTCCTGTCTGTTATGCCAAATAGGCTAGGAAGAGGACCGTATAAGATGACTCTCAAATACTACAGAAAAACCCCTCGAAATCATGGGTCGTCTTATACGGT